>NW_028294895.1:0-126767 GCF_964341445.2 Mesoplodon mirus | reverse complement strand
GACTGGGGATTGGATCCTTCCATTCACAGCCTGACTTTGTCTCATTTTTGAAATAAGGAGAACAATGGCTATTACATAGGCTTGTCCTTAAGAGTGAAAGTAGAGGTTTAATCTTTTCTTTCAATTTGTTTGAGACAGTGGGGATTAAGTGTGGCGATTTGGGACAGTTACATAACATATTGGATTGTCCTTCCTTGTATAGTTTTCACTCTGTGAAGCCAGACTCACTGGAGGTATAGATAGTTTCTCATGATAATTCAGGCTCTTTCATCCATGAAAGTACTCTTGCCAGGTGCTTTTTACTCATAGAAGACAATCAATGTTGATGGTGCTTGGGATAAAACAAAAATTAAAGATATTAAATGGCAGGAATTAACTGCTTCAGATGCTATACCATGGCGAGAGACATAGGGGAAAGAGAAAGAAAAGAAATGAAATGAGAAATGTCTTACGTCAACATGTACGGTTTGAATCTATCTGCTTGGAACTTGACATACACCAGTATGCCAGATAATTTAATTTAATGAATAGTGGCTAGGGTGAGGTGAAATAGATCAGTTTTTTTTTTTTTTTTTTTTTGCTGTACGCGGGCCTCTCACTTGTTGTGGCCTCTCCCGTTGCGGAGCACAGGCTCCGGACGCACAGGCTCAGCAGCCATGGCTCACGGGCCCAGCCGCTCCGCGGCATATGGGATCCTCCCAGACCGGGGCACGAACCCGTATCCCCTGCATCGGCAGGCGGACTCTCAACCACTGCGCCACCAGGGAGGCCCTAGATCAGTTTTTTAATCTATGACTTTTCATTGAAGAGCCCTTTTTTAAAAAACAATCTTCGGATCATGACTTTGAGGTCTGCAGTAATTCCTTTCTGATATTCTGGAATTACAGATCAAATGGCCTCATGATCTCATGCGTCTCCGCAAAGGACAATATGAAAACCTGAGCCAGAGGCCCTGGGTGCCTGAAGCTGTCAGCATTAGGACCACTCCTTTGGTTTAAGGAGTCCTTCCAGAAAGGACTCATTTAAATGCAAATATACTATCAAGAGGGGTAACCATGTATCCAGTATCTGATTAGCAGCCATTAACAATTTAGCAGAGATTAGCTTCTCAGATTTATTATGGAGAGGAGTTGTCAGGGTGATTTGGCCCAGGCATCTGTCATCCACTGACTGCCAGGTCTCCTGCCCTCTTCACTACATAGGGATCTGCCTAAAGCTGGGAATTTAGTTTACTAGGAAAGAATTGGGCACTCACCGCATGACAATCAATATTGTTTTACATAATTTTGACTTATGAGAAAGGGTAGGAGGAGAATTTCTATAATAATAGTACCTTTGTGTGTGTGTGTGTGTGTGTGTGTGTGTGGTAGCTGCTCAGCTTAGGTTGATTAATCATACTCTACAGAAATCTTAAAATTTTATGATAATCATCTACCCTTTCAATGAGGCCAGAAATTATATCATGTAAAATATGCACAAATGTAGTCTAGGGATGGCAAAGCTATAGTAATAGAAATAGAATTGCGTTCAAGTAATTATAGCTGGACTAAAAATTTCCTGCATTAATATGAAAGCACGGATACAAGAGTACAAGAAAATGATCATTCATATGAAGATTGATATTTCATATTGAATATCTGTAACAGAAATAGGAAAATGGAAGAAGGGAAATGACTACAAACAGAACAGTAACTGTTTCTTTAGACATCGCTAAGAATTCACCTTGTTTTTACTGGTAAGGAGTTCACATATAATACCAGACCTATAGAATACAGGTAGTATTCTATAATTGGAAGCCTAGATTTAATTGAGAAATGTATGTGTACTTAAGTGAGATGCTTGGTAAATGGCATATGATACATTCAATAGTGTGGTGTAAGTAATTCTCAAATAAACCCTTTTAAAAATAAATCATCGGGCTTCCCTGGTGGCGCAGTGGTTGGGAGTCCGCCTGCCAATGCAGGGGACACGGGTTCGTGCCCCAGTCTGGGAGGATCCCACATGCCGCAGAGCGGCAAGGCCCGTGAGCCATGGCCGCTGGGCCTGTGCGTCCGGAGCCTGTGCTCCGCAACGGGAGAGGCCACAACAGTGAGAGGCCCGCGTACCGCAAAAAAAAAAAAAAATAAATAAATAAATAAATAAATAAATCATCATGTAGAAGTCATGAAATAAAACAATGTACTTAGGCATTGCTCTTTAAATTTTTTAACCTTAAGTTTTTAAAGAATCTAAGAAAACCAAAAAATCCTTTCTGGAGAAAGGTATACTTTGAATAAAACTTTTGCATTGTAATGAATAGATTATTAAATAGTATTTATAAAGAATTATGTCTCTATAATTATTCATTTTTTAATAAAAATGAATATTCAACTTTTCAAATCAAATTTAAGCTTATAAGAAGAGGAAATTGAAATTTGATTAAAAAGTAAGTTTCAATGAACTGTGTTTGGTCATCAGGCAAGTGGATGTTCATCCATTCAGCAGATATTGATGGAGTGTCTAATATGTGCCGCTGTTCTAGGCACTAGAGCAGTAGGCTCTAGGAGTGAACAAATAAATCTCGTCTTTATGGATCTTATGTTCCAGTGGAAGGAGACCACCATAAATACATAAATATAGCATGTTAGTGGAAGGACCATGAAGGAGCAGCGTAATGATGCAAGGTTTAGGGCAAGTATATAGGGTGGTCAGGGAACATTTGAGCAGAGATTTGAAAAAAGTATGGGAGCAAACCGTATGAATACACTGAAAGAGAGGCTTGGTGTATGCAGGTGGGTGGGCTTATACTTTATGTGTTCCAAAGACTAGGAGGTTAGTTGGTTTGTAGTGAAATGATCAAAGGGGAAATTGTTAGAAGATAAGGTTAGAAAGCTAGGTTAGCGAAAAATCACTTAGGGTCTTTTAGGCGATGGTCAAGAGAGAACTTTAGAGGATTAAGAATTTGTTTTTGGACATACTAAATTTGTGATGGCATGTGTGGACATGTGAAGTAGACAACTGGATATACTAGTCTGAATTTCAGCAGCAAGAGATTATCATGGCTGTAGATGAAAATTGGTAAATCATCATGGTATTTAAAGTCTCTAGATTTAAAGATGAAATCACTTTATAAGTAGGCATAGGCAGAGAATACATGATGTTGAAGGACTGAGCCAGGAGACACTCCATCCTCTAGAGGATTCGGCAAAGGATATAAGAAGTGAGCAGGGAGATAAGACGAACTGTCTCATGAGCCAAGTGGTAGGTGTTAGAAGGAAGAGGGAGTTATTATTAATCCTACTGGTAGATTAAGATGAGAACTGATCACTTAATCTAGGACTTGGCAACATATAATAGATATCACTAATAACCTTAAGAAGAGTAGTTTCTGTGTAGTGGAGAGGACAAAAATAGGTAAGTGGGAGATAAGGAAATGAAACGTTAAGTAGAGCTGTGTTGTTTGAGTCGTTTTGCTCTAAAGAGGAGCAGAGCAATGGGGCAATGGTTAGAATTGGACATGGGAAGAGAGAAAGACTTTTTCCCTTTAAGAGGAGAGGTATTAGACCTTTGCATGCTAATGAAAGCATCTGGTAGAGAGCAAATAATGGAAGATACAGGGAAGAGGAGACACAGTAGAAGAGAAATCCCTGATTCGGCCAGAAGGGAGGTATCCAGTGCAGAGTAGAGGGTTCGGCCTTAGAACAGAGGACAAACATTTCTTCTGCCAAAGGAAGAAGGAAGGCAGCACACGTGGTTTCAGATAGATCCAGGTAGGATGGTAGACTTGGTGTTTGGAGTTCACGGATATTCTATTTTGATCCCTCCTGTATTCTCAGTGAATTAGGAAGCAGCTGAGAATTTAGAGGAAGACATGTTATAGACGTAAAGAAAGAGGAGTTATGAAATTGTTCTCTAGGACAGAAGAGAATTGATTCAGCAATCAGTTTTCTAGTAAGTACTAAGAGTTCACATGGGGTAAAATGATTATGAATTTAAATGAGGCAAATTAGAAAGGCTGCTCATTTTTTTCTCCAGCCATGTTTAGTTGTTTGGCCCAGACGCTGAATTGGCATAAGTTCTATTTCACTAGGGCTGGCATTTTGCACTGCCAATATGACTAAGAGTGAGGGCCAAGGGACTTCACAGTGTCTCTGCAAAAGAGTGCTTCTAATGACAGACCATGGGCTCTAATCAGGGTAAGCAGAGAACTGAGGAATTACGCCTTGAGCGCTACACTTGATTTTAACTGCAGGTTGGAACACAAAACTGAAAATCTTGACTGATAATGGTATGGTAAGGGCAAACACAGCTAGAACCTCCACATTTCCCTCTGTTACACAGGAATTCTCCATGTTTCTTTCAGCTGAATTCCTGTCTCTCATTTCTTGATCCTTAATTCAGTGACATTATCTGAGGGGAGGTATGCATTTTTGATAAAGTCTTTCAGAAATGCATTTTACAAGACTACTTTTAATTTTAAAGTTGTTAGACTAGAAATAAGTTTAACAGAACTTGCAATGTTTTCAAGTGCTTTTCTTTTCTCTAAAGAGACATTTGTTTGACTATTACACCGAATACCATCCTTCAGGTGTTCTTCCTCTGGCATTGAAAATAGGAGTAAAATGTAACAATTAAACAAACATATTATCTTCAAACAGATATGGATCACTGTTTTCTTTCTAATATGGGCCAAATCTTGCTATTGACACCATGTCCATTTTTTCCCCAGTGTAACTAGTTTTCCCTTCATTGTGTGTATGAGACATGTTTGCCCCCTCATGGATGAATCTGGAACTGTCACCGTGAACTTTTTCTTGTTTTTATAGGGAAAAATAGACTGAAAGTATAGCTATTGTGGTCAATGGGAATTATTTTTGAAGGAAATGTTGAGGCTGACCAAAAGAGGTTGAAATCACTAGATGTTTAACCTTCAATTAGTTTCAGAACTTGGGATTATGTTAAGAACCACACTTTAAGTGAATCTGGAAGAAGATGATAGACAAAAAAGTTTAAATTTTGACATCCTTTAAAAATATGAGAACACAGAATTGTGAAGAAAGCTAGTCTCACTCTTATTTAAATATTAAAATGCTTAATGTTTGTAACTTAACTCAGAAGGATGAGATGGCTTTTCTTAAATTAGTTTAAGATTATATAAATATAAATGAAGGAAAACCTGCCATTGATTAATCTTCACTTGCTACATATAGAATTATACAAGTTATGAGAAAGTCCATTCTTAGGACTGTGGGAACAACAATGAATCTGACTTTCCCTTAAGTGTTTTCCCTAACATTCTAGAAAAAATAACTTCAATGTGCCGATTTAGACATTTATGACTTATTTGCTTGTCACTGTTTCCGTTTCTAGGAATAAGACCCAGTTTCTTTCCTCAAAAGAGTTGCAAGTTGATATAGAGCCAAAAATTGCAATAAAGTGTAATCAATTCCACTGCAGAAGTTTGTACTTGATATAAATTAATAGAAGTGCAAGCAATGTATTTGAAGTTCATTCTAGAGGAGTAGTTCAGAATAGCTTCATAGAGGAGAAGACCTGAGCTATCTTGGGAGATGTTTAAACAGATGAGGCGTGGAGCCGGAGTTGGGAAGGCAAAGGCAGTGTAGCCTTAGAGTGCAAATGTTCACAGACATGATCTTGTGGCTTATTCACCATTCTTACCGACCTAAGAAGGACACCTGCTGGTAGCTTCATCATCATCATCATCACCATCATGTTAATAAAGAATGGATATTTTTGTCAGGTAGTCAAACAAGCTCTTTACATGTAGCACCTAGATGTTTTCTACGATCCACCTTATGAGTTCAATCATTGTAATTATTCTCATTTTTCACATACAAAAATGAAGACTTAGAGAGATTAAGTAATTTGTTCAAATCTTGGTGTGTGCCCTTTCAACTCCATGCTCTGTACCTCTGTGCTTAACAGGCTAGGATGATTTGCCCATATTAAGGGCTCAGATATTGGTTGATAAGTATAATAATCTCATAAAAGGTAAAGTGAGAAGTAATCTGCTTTGATGTTTATGATGCAGTTTGGTGAATGCACTTAAGTGCCAATAGATGAATAATAAAAGTTAGAAACACACAAAACATAGAGAATAAAAATTCATATATGTATGTCTGTTGGGAACAAAAAATCCTCTTGAATGTCTAACTTCTTAGTAAATATCAGGATATCACATACACATCATTAGGCAGCATCAATGGAGTATCCTCTGTACCCTGCAAGAGGGCACTGTTACAGATGCACAGAAAGAAAATTCATATTTCCTGCACATTATAAATAAGGACATACTATGATCACTCTTTAAGAATGAAGTAATTTGAATTTTTAACATTTCCTTATCAATTGGTGTATATGAATCATGTTAGGTGAAGAATTATTGGTTGATTGGACATTTTATGTTTTAATTCTTTTCAGAAAACAGTAAACAAATCCCTTTAGGATCAAAATATCACATTCAGCAAATGAGCTATTATACTGAAGAAAGTGATGAATTCAGTAAAGTGTCTGCAATCTAAAATATTGTTATAGAAGAAGTAATTGAAGGAACTGGGAATAGATGACATGAAGCAAGACCAGGAGAGAAGTAGGTGGTCGCTCTAAACTATTTTAGGAGTTGTCCTATGAAAAAGGGTTTAGACTGTCCCACACTGAAGATTTTAGACCAAGTAGACAGGTTTAGGTTGATAAAAGGATGAATATTTTGACAAGTAGAACCTTTCAACTCTAAAATGGACCGACTGCATTTTAAACTCAAGAACTCCCTGTTACTGAAGTGCTTTAACAGAGGTTGAAGTTAAGCAGTTGGAAAAGGAAGAGCCTTTACAGTGAGAAAATTCTATGATTCTATGGTTTTCAACTCATAAATTTGTGTAGTTCATCCATTTTATTCATTGTATACACTTAAGTATATTGTTCCTCGAAATGGCCATTCAAAGTTGTTTCCTGTGCCACACACTATGAATGCTAGGGTTGGTCCTGTGTAAATCTTACCCCCATTGAATTAGTATTGACCCTAAACAAGCAGCTTTCTTCCATAAGGAAACAAGAAAAGAGGTTCAGAAATGTCCAAACTAAGTTTCTATAAAACGGTGTTATCAAATCTTATTTATCAAAAAACTTCAAACAGGGGCTTCCCTGGTGGCGCAGTGGTTGAAAGTCCACCTGCCGATGCAGGGGACACGGGTTCGTGCCCTGGTCCAGGAAGGTCCCACATGCCGGGTAGCGGCTAGGCCCGTGAGCCATGGCCGCTGAGCCTGCACGTCCGGAGCTTGTGCTCCACAACGGAAGAGGCCACAACAGTGAGAGGCCCGCGTACCGCAAAAAAAAAAAAAAAAAAAAAAAAAAAAAAGGGAAGATGCAGACCTGTATGCTTCAGGATTTTCTCACCAAAACCCCACACAATTTCTTTACTATTCCAGCCAAGTATGGCCTAGCCCTACCCTCATCCCTGTTTTTCTTGGTTTAGTAATAAAGAAAGAGATGGAAATAAAGAAGAGATATTAGGTAGAAAGATATAAAATAGTGGGGAAAATAATATAAGTGAAGTCATGTACCACCACCATTTACTAGAAGTGAACTTTCAGCACCAACATTAATATTTTTTCCTGTTATATCTGTAAATGATAATAACTAATATGTGCATAACAATTTTCAATTTAATCAAATCTTATTTTTATAACTAACTACTTCGCAACAAGTAACACGCTAAGGCAACATCAATAGATGAAAAAAGGTAGTCCCTGGCCCCAAGGAATGTTGCCCAGGAGAACACAGAGATATGTAAAAAATACAATCACAATACAGTGTAGCGAGTGCAACAACCAGGAATGAAGAAGTGCAAGGGTAGCAAAAAGGAGCGTGTGATCACAACACTCAAAAGAAGACTGCACAAAAGACATAATATGTAAACTGAGGTTTGAAAAATGAAGTGGGTTGCCCAGGTACCCCATAGGGAGAAAGGAATTCTTGGAGGAGGGAAAAGCATAAATGAAGACAGTGAATTGTTCATATAATCCAGAAGTGAAGTAGGCAATGGTAGGAGAAATGATTGTACACAGGCGTCATGAATACTTGCAGGTCTGCATTTTAGCAAGTCCATTCTAAAGGAAACTTTGAGGATCAACTCGGGGGTGGGGGGCCGCGGTGGGGACAGAACTAGTCATTCCTGCAAGAAACACTGGAACCAGTTTCTACCAACCCACCAATAGAACGACTTCAAAGGCAACATGGTATCACAGAAAGGGTTTGTTTTTTTGTTTGTTTGTTTTTAGTTCATTAGGCCTCACTTAAAATTCTGATTCCACAATGCGTTTGCTTTGGGATCTTGAACAACACTCATAACCTCTGCAAGTCTCAGTGTAGTAAGTTTATGTGATTACCTTCATCTGTAATATCTCTGCGATGCAATTTTAATGGAAACTCAAGTTCAGGTCAAAGGCAAGTTTCTCTGTAACTTCTCCTCCGAATTGATTCAAAAGCCGTCTCTCCCGTCCTCATTTGGCTTCTCTTATGGAATCTCATAAAAACTTCTAAGACCTCTTTGGGTTTTTGTTGTTGTTGTCTGTTTGTTTGTTTTTTAATTTAAGTATAGTTGATTTACAATGTTGTGTTACTTTCAGGTGTACAGCACAGTGATTCCTTTTTCACATTCTTTTCCCTTATAAGTTATTACAAAATATTGAGTAGAGTTCCCTGTGCCATAGAGGAGATCCTTGTTGTATCTATTCTACGCCTTCTTTGAATGACCACAGCACTTGTTGTCTGTATCAGTTTTATGTCTCTGGTTGCTTTGTGACTGAAAATGAAAAAGTTCTATTTGTTCATGTCCTGGCCCTTCCTTAAAAATCTGTTCATTTATGTATTTCATATTTATTGACTACATCTTAGACACCGTGTTAACTGCTGGTTCTAGATGTTAGTAAAATATAGACCTTCCTGCTCAAAAGGTCACAGTATTTGTGGGAAAACAAAAAAATGAACAACCTATGTCTCAAAGAGCTTTGTACTTCCCAAAGAGAACACACCTAGTAGGTACAATAAATACATGTATCATACATAAATGTATAAATAGTTAATGGGATTGAAAACTAGAGATAACTGCTTTTCGATTCTGAGGAAATGATGATTATATTTCACCAGGAGCTCAACACCACTCTGAGAATGAGGGCTTAACCCCCGTCCTCACTCACTGCATCGCTTTTCTGTATAAAAACACACAAGTCTGTACATACGCTCTAGAAAAAGGCTTATCTGGCATGAATTTCAGATAGCAAGAAGAAAACTTCAAGAGGTTCAGAGAAGCATCCGGAAGCTCACGTGATTATCTGGCACTAATACAACTTGCTTGACAGGAAAATAGAGCTGTAAATCTCACAAAATTAGATCATCTTTGAAGAATTTCAAAACCTCCTGCTATTAATTGGAAATCCTAGAAGAACCGTTTCTTTTAAAGCACACTGATAATATGCTTTACAGCTTAATATTCAGAAGCCTATGTTTTGGCTAAGTGAGCTTCAGGAAAGAAGGAAACTTGAGGTTCAGTTCCGTCTACTCTGGAACCTCTGGTCAAGACATCTACTTCTGTGCTCAGCCATCTTATCACCTGTAAAATGGAGGCAACTCTAAGAACACATAGTTACACAGATGTTGCACAGTTTCACGTGTCATTGTCCTCATTTGTTTCAGAAAAACCAGTAACATCGAAGCTACGACTGCAAAGAGTGCAGTGTTCCTTGGGGTCATCTAGTGCAGCTCTGTCAAAGGAAAGAAAAGGAAAGGGGCCTAGAATAACTATAATTTTCCCAAGAGGACACTATTATTTTATGGTAAATCTGAGTCAAGAACCCTGATCTCTTTGATGCCATTCCATTGTTCTTTCATTAGGTTGTGAACAACCCAGAGAAAGAAAGAGAAATAAAACTCCTATGTGCTGTGTCACTGGTACAGGACGTGACAAGATTGGAATTGGAGAACTACATATTAACAGGTATTTGGGAAATTCTTCAAACTAATTAAGATATATACCAGGTCCATAAAAAACAGTATGTTTTCTCAAGATGATTCTGTAGAATGAACAGAACTGGTAACTGAAGGTGTCTGTGTGCTGCAGTTCCAAACAGGATGGGTGAATGCTTGTTTTCTGGCACCTTGAAGACTCCACCGCAACATACACATTAAAATAAAATTAACATTTCACCTGGGTCGTATTTAATTCTGCATGTTCTTGTAAGTCAGCAAAATATTTCATATATCATTTAAGTTGTCACTCAGTTTTTTTTTTTGTGGTACGTGGGCCTCTCAGTGTTGTGGCCTCTCCCGCTGTGGAGCACAGGCTCCGGACGTGCAGGCTTAGCGGCCATGGCTCACGGGCCTAGCCGCTCCATGGCATGTGGGATCTTCCCGGACCGGGGCACGAACCCGTGTCCCCTGCATCGGCAGGCGGACTGTCAACCACTGCGCCACCAGGGAAGCCCCTATCCATTCATCTCTTGATGACACTTAGGTTGCTTCCATATCTGGGTAATTGTAAATAATGACGCTCTGAACATTGGGGTGCATGTATCTTTTCAAATACATGTTTTTGAAAACACGTGTTTTTGTTTTTTTCGGATTTATACCCAGGAGTTGAGTTTCGAGGTCATATGGTAGTTCTATTTTTAGTTTTCTGAGAACCCTCCATACTGTTTTCCACAGTGGCTGTGCCAGTTTACATTCCTACCAACACTGTACCAGGGTTCCATTTTCTCTAAAAATTGTAAATTTTCTTCCTAGGTGTAATTGAGATGGTAGTTCAATAATAACATAAGATCAGGTGATGTCTAAAGAAATTTTAGAAAACCTGGATAAAGTAAGAAAACATCTGTTCGCTGGCATCTGAATGTTAGAGAGACACCAAGACATGTGGGCCAAGTTCTGGAGAGAAGGGAAACACAGACGCAAGCTTGACATTTGGTGCAGCTTTTCTCCTTGGGGCATTTGCGGATTCAAATCTTACAGCCTAGGAGCTGAAAAGTCAAGGAGTTCAAAAGACTCTAACCACAGAAGCTGCTGGCATCCCTTGACTTGTAGGTGCAGCACTCTAGTCCTGCCTCTGTGGTCACTGCCTCCGCCTCTTCTTTGTATATAACCTCCTCCTGTCTCTCACTTATAAGTACACTTACAGATGGCACTTAGGGCGAGGATAGTCTCAACTCAAAATCCTTATATCTGCAAAACTTTACCTTGTAAGGTAACATTCTCAGGTCCCAGGGATTAGAGCCTGAGATCTTTGGGGCCACCAGTCAGCCCACTGTAAGCCCTAAACGTCTTCTCTCCTGAGGAAGGTCTAGGCTGGGCAGAAACCCCGACAGACATCTACCAGAGGCCAGATTGAGAGCCCTTTTAGAAGGTCATTTCTCAGCTCATTTGGAACCTTGCTATTGCCCCTTTTTTTTTTTCTTTTCTTTTCGGTACGTGGGTCTCTCACTGTTGCGGCCTCTACCGCTGCGGAGCACAGGCTCTGGACGCACAGGCTCAGCAGCCATGGCTCACGGGCCCAACCGCTCGGTGGCATGTGAGATCCTCCCGGACTGGAGCACGAACCCGTGTCCCCTGCACTGGCAGGCGGACTCTCAACCACTGCGCCACCAAGGAAGCCCTGCCCTTTCTTTTTTCCTCCTGTTTGTCCTCAACAGGGGGAAGCATTAAGAGTAAATGAGGGGCTTCCCTGGTGGTGCAGTGGTTAAGAATCCGCCTGCCAATGCAGGGGACACAGGCTCGAGCCCTGGTCCAGGAAGATCCCACATGCCGCGGAGCAACTAAGCCCATGCGCCACAACTACTGAGCCTGCGTTCTTGAGCCTGCGAGCCACAACTACTGAAGCCTCCATGCCTAGAGCCTGTGCTCCGCAACAAGAGAAGGCCATGGAATGAGAAGCCCGCGCAATGCAACAAACAGTAGCCCCTGCTCGACACAACTAGAGAAAGCCCGGGCGCAGCAACGAAGACCCAATGCAGCCATAAATTAAAAAAAAAATAATAATAATAATAAAATAAATGCATTAGCAGATTTTGGGTTTCCTCTCATCGTTACTGTATTGCTTTCATTCCTAAGACGCTAAAAAATTGGAAACCACTCCACTTACCAGGAACACACTTTGCAACACGGATCCAGGGGAAGCTGTTTTCTTCCGTAGACACTTCATGACCCCAGTTTCCACAACAGCAGGCACTGCTGGCTCTGCCAAGTTGCTGGAGAAGGGCACCTTATCTGCAAAGTCACGAATCCAAATGGGCCCCCATTGGCAAGGGTGGAAGGAAGTTGTTTGGCTTAGCTTCTTGGGGGATCAGAAGATTGGGAGTTCTGGTGGGGGGACTGCAGGTACCTTGCTGTCCCTTGGTACAACGTCAGGGGAAAGAAAGGTCGCTGGTAGCTTCTCAGAGCTACCAGTTGGGGCTGTGCAGAGCGTCTTAGTAAATGCCATTTTGGTTGCAAATAACAGAAACTCAAACCGGCTGAAGCAAAAAAGGGGACATCTACGGGGAAGAAAAGATGGCTCCTGCCTGTCCAGACTCCTCAGCTTTGCTTGCCCGTTGATTCTCTAACCTTCCGCATTTCCTTTCAGTAAACTCCTTTTCTGTTTAAGTTAGCCACAGGAGATTTCTGTTGGTTGCAACCAGAGAATCTTGAGTGATACAAAAAGTCCTAGTGGAACCCAAGGGCAGGCATTAGAATGGGCCTTTCCAAGGAAAGAAACCAAGAACCAGAAAGTCATCAGGAATCAGGGCAACTTTCTGCATCAGTTGGAAAGCCTTCAGCTTTTTTTTTTTTTTTTTTTCCTTCATGGAGCTCATAATCCATTCATTTATTCAACAAGCAATTATTGAGTGTCTACCCTGTGCCAGGCACCCTGCTAGGTCTTAGAGTTCCATACAGGTATAAAATATGCCAGGACCCCTGCCCTCAAGTAGCTCACATTCTAGTGAAGATAAGACATGGAGCACATAGAGTATATTCACAACACAGAATAAGAAGAGCTATGCCATGGACACATATACACCAGCAAACATAAAATAGATAGCTAGTGGGAAGCAGCCGCACAGCACAGGGAGATCAGCTCGGCGCCCCGCGACCACCTAGAGGGGTGGGACAGGGACGGCGGGAGGGAGGGAGACGCAAGAGGGAAGAGACATGGGAACACATGCACATGCATAACTGATTCACCCTGCCACAAAGCAGAAACCGACACACCATTGTAAAGCAACTACACTCCAACAAAGATGCAAAAAAAAAAAAAACAAGAGCTATGCCAGAGGGATGAAGCATGACTGTCTTCATAGACCTAGAAAGCACAGATGCAATTATCCTGGTAGAGAGGGCCTGGGCAGAGAATCGCAGGTAGGTGAACCTGTGTGCACAGAGAACATGGTGTGTATGAGAAGCTGCAAGTTTGCAACATCCGTGGAGCAAAAGAGTTCTTGCAAAAGTAGTGGGAGACATGGCTGAAGAAATTGGTTGAGGATGAAGCATAAAAAACCCACTGAAGTGTGATCTTTTTTTCCTGAGGAGGCATGGGGGAGCCATGGAAGACTTTTAAGCTGTTTGAGGACATGGTCAATTCTCTGGGTTTCAGAAAAGTCCCTCTGGAGTCTGGAATGTGGTGAAAGCTGGGCTGGACCTTTCACCAGCGGGCATGCTCAGTCGCTCAGGAAAGGTTTTTGCTCTGCCTTGGGAAATTTTTCACGCCGCTCTGGCAGCGGAGCTCGCCCCGCCCACGGCTTCTCCTCACTGGATTGGTTGAACTCAGGGAGGCTACCAGGAGGCCCAGTTGACCTCCCAACTCCACACCCCCGCCCCCGCCCGTTAACGCTCTGGGCGCGCGCTGCCTTCAGCTTTAAATAACAGAAACCTGGATGTGGGTAGATGGTAAAAATTTGGAGCCCCTCCCAAATGAACTCTAGCCATGTGGCTTGCTTTGTCTGATGAGATGTTGGCAAACACATGGCAGGTGGAGACTTGAAAAGTGTGCTTTGGGGCTTTCTCTCTCCTCTTGCTCTTGGAAACCTGTACCCACCACACGTGGCCTGGTCTGGCCTGCTGGGTGATGAGGGACCACACCAGGCAGAATCAGACGTCCCAGATGAGGCCTTTCTAGACCAGGGTTTCTCATTCTCGGTACTATTGACATATTGGATCAAATAAGTCTTGGTTGTGGGCAGCTGTTCTGTGCACTGCAGGATGTTTAGCAGCATCCCTGGCCTCTACCCCGAGATGATAGTATCACCCCCACCCCAGTTTAACAACCAAAGTGTGTCCAGACATTGCCAAATGCCCCCTGGGAGGCAAAATGCCCCCAGTTGAGAACCACTGTCCTAACCCAGCTTGCCTGGCAATGACCAGGCAGGCATGTACGAAGCCACCCTAAACGAGCCCCAGCCAAACCAACCAGACCAGTACAAGTGGCCAGCTTGACGCCTGGAATCATGAGAACTAATAGTCGCCATTTTAAGTCACTAACTTTTGAGTGATTTGCTCCACAGCACAAACAGGTACATCTGACTACAGTGGCTGAAACTGATAGGATTGATTTATTTCTACAACAGGATGTACAGAGGTAGGCAGTTCAGGTACAGTGCAGAGCACAGTGATGCCACTAGGCTCCCACCCAGGCTTTTCATGTCTTTCCACTCCACTGTCCTTTGAGGTGGGCTTTGGTCTCTGGCTTGTTACCTGGTGATCCCCAACATGGCTGCTCCAGCTCCAAGTCCGAGCTCCAGGAGAGGAAAAGGAGACAAGGCAAAGGGACAAAGAGAAAAACTTTCTCCTAGCAAAGCCTTGCCTTTAATTCCAGAAGGGAAGCCCTGCCCAGGGCCTTCACCTGCATGTCACTGGCCAGAACTGAACAACACAGCCAGGTCTAGCTGCAAGGGAGGCTGGGAAATGAGGGCATTTCGCGTGCTGCTTATACAGTAGAGGGAGGCAATGACTAAGGGGCTTGTAGTGTCTGCTGCACTGTCTCACTGGGGGTCGTCTTGGTTTCTTCTTCTTCTTTTTTTTTTTTTTTGCCACACGGTGTGGCTTATGGGATCCTAGCTCCCTGACCAGGGATTGAGTCCGGGCTCTTGGCAGTGAAAGCGCAGGGTGGACTGCCAGGGAATTCCCTGGGGCTTGGTTTCTTGTCTCTACCTGTTGCTTATCTATCCTGGCCATCTCTTTCTAAGACTGGCTTTGTTTCTCCAAACACAGTGGGAGAAATGGCCACCCCAGCTGGGAACTGCATCAAGACTTTCAGCTCCGGGCCATTAATGACCTGTGTGGTAACTCCATGTCCCACTTCCAAATATCAAGGGCACAGGTGCTGATTGGCCCAGCTTGGGTTAGAAGAGAAACCTGATTGGTCTGGCTTGGGTAGACTATCTACTGATCAGCCAGTCAGGTGTGGCCAAGAGAGCAGCAGTACGTAGGGTAAACCTGGTTGGGGAATGTGCATTCTCAGAGAAAGGGGTGTGTGGCTGAGGAGACACCTAAAGAACCATCTAGTTCAAGGAGTGAAGAAAGGACATTGCCATTGTGGGTTGCAATGTTGATATGATAAAGATTAACACGTCCTTTGAAAGACCTCAAATACAGTGGAGCCACATAGGCATTACATTTAACTTATGCAAATTCAAATATTTGTATTCAACCAAAGTATTTTTTTCCCACACAATTTGGCTTCCAAACATGAGCCAGCTACTTAACTACTGCCTGACCAAGTGATCTTTTCTGGTGCTGGAGATTGCTGTTTTGGATTTTGGGGATATGGTACAGTATAAGTAATATGTTCTTTATGGAAAACTGCTGGGATTTTCAAGATTATTTTTAAGGTCAGGTGATGCTCCCCCTTCTCACTGTGTAAGAAGTACCTTTAGTGGAAGATCATGCCAATCATTTTTCCCATTTCCTTCTAGTTTTAATCAGTATAAAGAATGCATTTGGTTTTAAAATATCAAAATACTTTTATTGTGGCTTTTTAAAAATAAAAAATAAATGATATTCATGGCTTCTGGCTCTTCCTCCTGTTTTGTTTGGTGGTCTCTGGCCGTACAAGAAAGGCAGGGAGAGAACAGATGGCTGGAGAGAAGGCAAAAATGAGGGTCTCTTCAAACACCACAGGAAAGGGGTGTGTCCACCTGGGCAGTGTGTGTTCTTTGATGACTGGGTACTTGGTCTGTCCTGATGGCCTGGGACTTGACCTACTGGGCTGTCTTGGTGCGGCAGAATGGGCAGCGTGAGATGGAGTTAGAAACCTGGGTTCCAGCCCCAATTCTTCAATTTACTAGCTGTGTGACTTTAGGTGGGCCATTTAACCTCTCTGGGCCTCAGCTTCCTCATTTGTAAAATGGGGAACATAATGCTATTTACCTCCCAGGGCTTGAGAGAGGATTAGACAAGAAGTGTTTTGAACACCGCAGAGCGCCATATAAACATGACTCACTGTTATGGAAGCGATAAAACTGGCTGCTGTTCACATTTATTATAATCAATTCAGATATAAATGCACTATACCATGGCCCCAACAGCCCTGAGGTTACCATTCTGTCCTGTGGCCCCAGTACACGCCCTGGGTTTTCTCCACTGCGGGCTTCTCAGAGCTCCTTGGAGGTGTGACATTTGGGTTTGTCACTACCCAAACACATAATTGCATCTACCAGGCCTAGGAGTCTGAATTTCAAACTTAGTCTTCATATGCCTGTGTATGTTTACATTCATAATATCTGTGAAAAGAACCCCTCTCCTCACACACTCCAAAATACAGTATTGTGCAAAATACCAGTCTAGGAAGCAACACACTAGGGTAGCAACCTTTAATGTCCTAAAAAAGCATCTTAGTAGTTGGACGCAGAAGAGTTACACTGACTCACGGAGGATCACGCGAGGCCCAGCGGGACGACGTTTCTAGTTCCTTCCACCAGGTTTAGAAAACAGAAGGCTCTGGCTGGATTTGCTGGACATTTCTCTCTTCAGCATCTCCCTTCCTTGGTCCATCTTCGGGGTGCCTTTTCTGGCTCCAACCTACAACAAGCAAGAGCAACAAATGCCCAAACTCTATAATTGTAGGGAGATCCCCAAATATTTCTGAAATGGCATTTTTTTTTACTCAAAATAAAATCTTTGTTGTAAAAAATATTTATATATACACATAGACGTGAGCAAAACGAAGGTAAAATGATCCACCATTATCACACTACCCACAGGTAACCTTATTCACATTTTGGTGTACACTCTTCCAGATACACAGATAACGTTTTCTTCTGACATTTGCATCTTTTTTTGAACCAGGAGTTTCTGATGATAGGCAATTTCATTGGGGTGGACTTTCTCTCGAAAAGCTGTTACTGAACTGAATGCCTTATGTCTCTGATGTCTTAGGAGGGTAAAATGCAGCATACTCTAGGGGGTCTGTCTAACCCTTTTCTGAGCACTACTCCTGGATCCAGGCAGCCATGTGTGTGACTCTGTCCCTGGTCATAGCTGATCGGGCACTTGGCACGGGCTGGGCTTTTAAGATGGTCACTCCCAGGATTTGGGTTATGGGTTCTAAGATGCTACTTGCTTCCTGGGCTGGTCCTTTGAACTGGGGGACCATGAGGTCATTCCTTCCTGTCACATGACTGGAGAGAGCAGAGATCAGGGGAGCCACACAGAGACACAGAGAGGAGATACGGCCTATGTGTGCGTGTGCGCATGCTTGTGTGTGTGTAAAAGAGATGATGCCTGAGATCTGATGGCTTACCAGTTCTATTTCGAGGCCAGGCTCTCTTTCAGCTCCCAGTTTTTATGAGGCACTCACCCCTATATCCTTAAAAAAGCCCCCTCCACCCCCTTTTTTTTTTTTGCGGTACACGGGCCTCTCAGTGTTGTGGCCACTCCCGTTGCGGAGCACAGGCTCCGGACGTGCAGGCTCAGCGGCCATGGCTCACCGGCCCAGCCGCTCCGCGGCATGTGGGATCTTCCCAGACCGGGGCATGAACCCGTGTCCCCTGCATCGGCAGGCGGACTCTCAAACACTGCGCCACCAGGGAAGCCCAAGGCCCACTCTTGGGGAAGGAGTCGCCCAAGTTACACTTGGCAAGGAACCTGGAGGAAACCTTTCTGTACTGAGGAGATCTTAGACACCAAACTTCTAAGCTCAGGCTGGAGGGCAGGGAGAATGGGAAGTTGGCTCTTTGCTCTTAGCCGAAGCACCATCTGCCCCGCTTCTGTTAAAGCCAGAGGCAGCGTGAAGTTCCAGGGGGTCTCACATCTCAGAGAAGCACAATGTTCCCACAACATCCGGGGCCCATCCCAATATCTCCTCTGCCATTTCACATCCGCAGGTGGTCCTCAGACAAAACCTAGATGTAGGGCAGTTTCTGCCTCCTCCCAGCTCAGTCATATATGTGAGTGAATAAGTAACAAACTTCCAGTCGTTTCCACTTTGCAGGGTGGCAAACGTCTCAGATCAAGTGGGGCCCTCAGGATGCTCTCTATCCTCTTAACATCCTGCTCTGGGGAGTAACCACCTTCTGGTCTTAGCACAAGGATGCTGGTTGAGAAGCTTCTATTTTTCAAATATATCCCTCACCTAGAATATCTTCGTTTCTTCCCATGATAATTTGGTTGCCTCAGCATGACTGTGGCCTTTTATCAAACTTGAATGTCTCCTATCTCATATTCAACCAAAATGTGTTTGGCTTTCTAGCTTCCTGAGAGCTCGCCTCTACTGTCTGCAAAGTGGGAACGTGGACTGGCTTAATTCCAGTTCCAGGGCTGATTTGTCAATGGCAATGTTTCAACATGTTCAAGATTTCATAGTCTTAATTCTCAACTTTGAAGAGAATTCTAGAGGATGCTTCCTTGAAATTTAAGAGAAATACCACTGGAAATGTATCAGGTTTATTACCTGGAGGTTTCTAACCTAAAGGAGGAAAAGCTAGCACTCACCTGGGTGTCAGATCTGCACTGATTCCCAGCTCTCCTACTGAGCTGTGTGGCTCTGGACAAAGAAAGTCTCTGAGCCTCAGACACCTCATCTGTAAATTGGGTATAATAACAACACCCACCCCATAGGGTTGTTGTGAAGCTTAAAAGAGATACTGCACGTCGAGTGTTTGGCTCTGTGCCCGGCACATGTCAAATGCTCAATACATAATAGATGTGGGATAACTGTCCACTGGGCTTCCTGCTGACGTTCTAGGGTTTTCTCTCTTCTCTCTTCTGGCTCACCTGGAAATGTGAGTTCTGCATCTTTGAGTTCTTCATCAGCTCTCCAAACATTCGTCTCTTTAACACAGAAAGAATATTGACAAAATTTAGCGTATGTTCTTCTTTGCCTTTTGCATCAGAGAAAAATGGATTTTTCTCAACTTTCAGATGCTACCCATTTGGATGGAATGTTGAGCCTTCCTAGGTGAGGAGGTGAGGATAGAGGTCTGCAGAAGGGGGTGTGGCTTTGGGGCAACGCTACACTGTCCTGCTGCACCTTTTAGGGAATCTCTGTTCCAGATTCCAGCAGAGAAGGAGGTGGTCAACCAAGAAGGCTATGAAGGATACTGTATTCTTCTTGGAGGACAGATCTGCTTTAGCGGGAAGCAGAGCCTCCTAGATCAGTGGAAGAGGCCGTAGATGTCCAGTGGCTTTCCACCCAGTGGAAATGTTGAAAGCCCCAGTGGCTAACCTCCCTGGCAGGGACTACAGGGGCCTGTTGGGAAGCCAGCATCACTGAAAACCTGGAGCTTGCCGCCCCCCTGGGGTTTGATTACTATTGCTGACCCTGATCTGCTCAAGACCCTGCACCTCAGGGGCAGCTCATCAAAGAAAGAGCATCCCCTAGGCACTGGAGACACAAAAGTGAGAGGGAACTGGGGTCTCCCTTGCAGACTGACACTCCGCAGGTGAATGTGCAGTGGTGTCAGGAAGGAGACGTTCTCCTAGAGCCCTGAGCATCCACTGGGGTCGCCAACCTGATTCCTACAGCGGCCAGGAAAGGAAAAGAAGTGGGTGAAGTGAGCTGGGGTGGTGGTGGACAGCAGCAAACACACGAGCCCAGGGCCTTTCTAAGGGGCCTGGAAGATGGAGGCTTGTGATGGTGGCTTGTGGGTCTGTGGGCCTAGGGTCGCCAGATCTTCCAAGTTTCCCAGAGAAGCTGGAAATCCAGAGTATTCCAGGAAACTGCCCTATTTTGAAATGTAACTTAAAAAAAAATCCCATGAGCCAAATGGAATATATCTGTGGGCTGCCATCTTGCGACACCTGGTTCAGAACCTCCCTGCTTGGTGTCTAGTTGGTGCTCAGTAAATGTTGGAGGGGTTGCCAGATAAAATACAGGATGCCCAGTTAAATCTGAATTTCAGAATGAAGCCAACAAATTTGTGAGTGTGAATATGCCCCGTGTAATAGTTAGGACATTTATACTGAATAGCTTTTGTTGTTTATCTGAAATTAAAATTTAACTGGGCATCGTGTTTTTGGTTTGTTTGTTTTCCCCTAAATCTGGCAACCCTACCGGGTAGTCACAAAACTCAGGGAGGAAATAAGGCTGTCTTTTGGGACAGGGCATAGGTGCTTACAAGACTCTTCCATTCTCCCAGAAGGATGCTAACTCTACCCTCAGAGGACTGTCTGTGAAGGCTGATGGGCCCGTATTGAACTGACAGTTGCCCTCCAGGCATTTTCCGTGGAGAAGGCCTCGAGCCTGCAGCCACTCAGTATTTATCACAAACTCAGTTGAGACAATCACTATCCAAATTCCCAGATATTATAAAGCAGGGGTTAGTTTTAAACCAACAGCCATCTTCTCTCCCACCCCATCCCCCGCCTTTTTTTTTTGCAGAACCGTTTATCCAAGCAAAATCCCATGAGGAACTTGGGGTATAAGATAATGGAGAGCTTCTCTGGCGGGAGAAAGGTGTGTGTGCTTTGAGAGTCACACCTTTCCATGGCACCCAAAGGCTCCAGGGAACCCCAGTTTGAACATTGCTGCAAAATTCCTTCCTGGATTAAGTTCCGTCAGTGGGCAACTGGGCACTGAAGGGCAGAGCCTGGCCCCTGTGCACCTGCTTTTCCTGAACTTTACTGAACACACTGGGATGTGATGAAGGGGGTGCGGGAGGGTCTTTTTCTTTAGCCTTCTTCTATCCGTATGCTGCATAGGCCTGGCCACATGGTTCTACTTCATCATTGTGGGCGGAAGAGTACCACCCCAAGCCCCTCCCATCCCACGCTCCTCCTACACAACATCTACCAATTGTGGGGCTTCCCTGGTGGAGCAGAGGTTGAGAGTCCGCCTGCCGACGCAGGGTTCGTGTCCCGGTCCAGGAGGATGCCACATGCCGCAGAGCGGCTGGGCCCGTGAGCCATGGCCGCTGAGCCTGCGCGTCCGGAGCCTGTGCTCCACAACGGGAGAGGCCACAACAGTGAGAGGCCTGCGTACCGCAAAAACAAACAAACAAACAAACAAAACACAGAAGTGGCACGGAGGAAGCCAGAATCTTGAGAATACCTGGGCCCAAGGAAATCTTGGAAGATAGTGAGTTAAAGAGAATAGTGAGGATAATGACGATGGTAGGAGAGGGTGAATGCTTTGTGGTCCTATGTGCTAAGGCTTTTGTATACAAGCTCCAATTGGGAAGGCTACGAGCTAGGTGCCATTTTTATTCTCATCTTAAAGAAGAGGGATCTGAGCTAATTAAGCAGAGGGAAGGTTAGGGGCTTTTCCTGGCTGAGACCACAAGGCAAAGTGGTGGTCACGCCCCCTAGCCAGGACTTGATTGGCTGGAGATTTGATTGGCAGGAGAGCTGAGCGGCTTCTCCTGCCAGAAGCAGCCGGTGCCCTTCAGCCTTTCTTACACTTCAAGCCCTAAGAAAGGGCTTGCGTGCTTCCCAAGTGGCAACTTCTGTGCATTTAAAAATTTCCTCTTGAAAATCCCAGCCTTAGCCCTTTCACAAAAGGTATCTGGGTCCTTTCTTGGCCGTGGCCTAGTCGTATTCACCAAAGAGAAGAGCGCGTCCCATAAGAGCTGGCGGCTTTGGGAGGACCGGGGAAGGCGTCAGCTGGCAGGAAGCTCCCTGAAAGAAATAGAGGAATCCCCACCCATCCATGAGCTGCCGATTCTTCCCCCTTAGAAACGGGGCTTGTGATGTGCCAGGCACTGCAGGCATTTTGCCATTTAACCCTTCCACTGCCCCACGGAGTAGGCCCCTTGCTAACAGTTTTGGTTGCTTTTGTTGAGGAACCTGGGATACAGAGGTCAAGCCACTTACTCAGGGTCATTCGGGGCAGCGGTGGGGCTTGACCCCTATTTGTTTGACTCCAAATCTGGCCTCTGAACTCTGAGAGACACTGCCGGCTTCTTGGGTGATGTGGGAAGTGGATTTGAGTGAGCACGGCCTGGGCCGCGGTTCCCGTCCCTCTGCCACATGGACAGAGCCACAGACCCAGTTCGCTGTGAAGGCCCAGCATCTTATACCAAGTCTCATTTTCACAGCCAGAGATATTAGTGTGGAAATAGGACTTTTGATTCTTGAAAGGTCTGCTTGGTGAATAGATGGTCAAAAATTAAAACTACAAACTCCATTTTTTTTTGGGGGGGGGCAATTCTGAGGCTAAAGATGTGTAATTTCATCTCAGTGCTTCAACACTGCCACCTCTGTGAACGGGTGAAGAGTTTCAAAGTTTCATACAGGAGGCTAAAAACCTAAGGCTCCTTGTGAAAATACTAAGTGTAAAACTTAGAAAAGAGGAATTCTACTTTCTGTTAATTTCTGCTTAAAGACAACGAAGATATACTCCCTGGAAGGAACAGATGCCAAGACAGATATATACAAGTGCCCTTTAGGATCCAGCAAAACTTTAAAATGTATTATTGTTTTCTTCCTGACAAACAGGCTGGCCTGTCCCTTGCACTGTGTATGAATGAGGCAGCCCATGAATAATGCATGTGAAGCCTGATTATGTAAATCCTCAGGTTTTCAGTACATGACAATGGCTTTTTTTGGGCCCTTCTCTGTCCCATTCTGTGGTCTGGTGTCTCTGCTTTGGGGCCTAGTCTGCCAAGCCCTGGGGGTGGGGGCGGCATTTCGGGGAGGGGTGAGCTCTCCAGAGGGCACATCAAAGGGAAAGTCACAACTCTGTCACTGGCCCAGCTCTCCCTGGCATTGCTTGGTGTGAAAGGAAACTGTCCTCTGCCTGAGGCAGCCCGATGACACATGCAGACTAAGGCCTGTGATGTTTAATTCACAGCAGTGAGCACTGGAAACACCGCATCCAGGCTCCCTCAGAGCAGGACAGCCACTTTTCATTTCTGGGGCTCTAAGCCAGAGAGCCTGTTGTCTGGAAACCTATTGCCTGGAAGGTTCGCAGGATGGAGGGCAGGCTTCTGCAAGGAACTATCTGACCATCACCTCCTGGTTGAGGAGAAGGGCACCCTTCTATGACCTTGGCCTCCTTAGAGCTCATGCAGGCAACAAACACACACATGCAAATACACACACATGCAAACACACAGCACATACTCACATGTACACACATACACGCAAGCATGCGTGTACAAATACACAGCCCCAAGTCAGAAAGACTGGAGTACTATTCTGGCTACTCAGAAGAGCAAACCCAAATCTTTATTCTCAGAGAGCTTATTCCTCGGTGTATCCCTGGCACCTGGCAGAACAATGAAAATCAGAAGCGCCGCCTTTAAAAACACTCGGGCTGTTCACTCAACTGATTGTGGTCATCATTGCAGGAGGCAGGGAAGTCAGATCATGATGCTGGACACCCTTAAGCTCAGTACAGTGCTGTGTGTCAACTATGTCTCAATAAAACTGGTAGAAAAAATAGTTATCTGGATAGAAAAAACAAGATAAAATACACGAATTATCAAAAGTTAAAAAAATACAGACGAGCTAGACTATGAGTCTCAGAAAGCACTGTTCACAACAGCCAGGACATGGAAGCAGCCTAAATGTCGATGGAGGAGTGGATAAAGAAGATGTGGTACAAATATACAGTGGAATACTACTCAGCCATAAAAAAGAGCGAAGTAATGCCATTTGCAGCAACATGGATGGACCTAGAGACTATCATACTATGTGAAGTAAGTCAGACAAAGACAAATATCATATTATATCACTTATATGTGGAATCTAAAAAAAATGATACAAATGAGCTTAGTTACAAAACAGAAAGAGACTCACAGACTTTGAAAACAAACTTATGGTTACCAAAGTGGAAATGTGGTGGGGAGGGATAAATTAGGAGTTTGGGTTTAACATATACACAATATTATATATAAAATATATAATCAACAAGGACCTACTGTATAGCACAGGGAACTCTACTCAATATTCTGTAATAACTTATATGGGAAAGAATCTGAAAAAGAATAGATATATGTATATGTATAACTGAATCACTTTGCTGTACACCTGAAACTAACACAACTCTGTAAATCAACTATACTCCAATATAAAATAAAAATTAAATTAAAAAAAAAGAAAGTTAAAAAAAATAGAGGCAAGCTAGACTGAGTCTCAGAGAGGTTAAGCTAACACATATATATGGAATCTAAAAAAAAAAAAAAAAAAGAAGGTTCTGATGAACCTAGGGGCAGCCCGGAATAAAGACACAGATGTAGAGAATGGACTTGAGGAAATGGGGAGGGGGAAGGGTAAGCTGTGATGAAGTGAGAGAGTGGCATGGACATATATACACTACCAAATGTAAAATAGATAGCTAGTGGGAAGCATAGCACAGGGAGATCAGCTCATTGCTTTGCGACCACCTAGAGGGGTGGGATAAGGAGGGTGGGAGGGAGACGCAAGAGGGAGGGATCTGAGGATATACATATGCATATAGCTGATTCACTTTGTTACACAGCAGAAATGAACACAACACTGTAAAGCAATTATACTCCAATAAAGATGTTAAAAAAAAAAAAGCTGCCTGAAGTCACACAGTAAATGGCAGAACAAGAGTCTAAACCTAAGTCTGCCTAATGCTAAAGCTATTCTGCCACCTTCCTTTGCAATGAGCGAATGCATTCTGTGCTGCCTGGATCCCACTGGGACCTCAGTTGGCTGTTTCTAAAGGGAGCTGAGGGGCAGCCTCAGAGGCTCTGCTCCGAGCAGGGACCTCTCACCTTCTGCTGCCTGATCGCCCTGGTGACCCTCTTCTCCTGGTGCAGCCGCTCTTCCATGTGCGCCAGGGCCTCCTTCAGCAGCGCCTTTTCTTCGGCCTCTTTGCAGATGTCGTCCTTCAGCTTTGCCACCTGTGACTGGTACATCTGAACCGACACTTTGCTCTGCCTGAGCACACAGGAGAGACAAAGTCTCTTTTCTCCTCAGCTTTCTCACTCACCACCAATGCTCCCGACCTGGGAGATCCTCAGAACACTTCCATATATGCCTGGCTTCGCGGTTTCCTTACAAGTGGGGGGAAGGCTGAAGATGTGGGGACTAGAGGGCAGAATAAATAGCCCATTGGCTGTGGACGTGCAGCATGAAGGGGGCAACGGTTATGCTACCAGCCCCTCCCAATTTCCCAGAGAGGGTGGGGGAACGGATACCACTGAAAATACGATGGAATTACAAAAAGCACACACATGGTGAAACATCAGACACATTTATAAAAGGTGCACCTTATTCCTTAACAGTAGGGTACTTTAACTGCTGCTTTCTTGCCCAGAGACTTGGGTCCATCAGGCCCTGAGTCACCATCCCGCCTGCCCCCCTCCACACCCAGGCCTCTGTCTTCTTGTTCTGGTCCCTACGGGTCTGCAGCTGCACCGAGGTTTAGCCTGGAGAATGGAGGCCTGGGCCTTTTGCCGGAGACATGGGCCATATTTGAGCTGTTCAATGTCCTTCTCGTATCGTCTCAAAAGCTCTTCTTTTCTCTGCAGCTGGTTCTTGAGTAGGGTGATCTTATCAAACACCAGGTACAGGTCTCTTTGTCGAAGCTGGTAGACTCTCTCCCTCTCTTTTGGGGAGAGGTGTTTCATGGACACGTGACCTGACATACCTTTGATGTTCATCAAAGTCCCGAGGGTGTTGCTCATGTCCATGTACTATGAGAAAGCATTTCGCAGGTAAGAGGCCTGGCCCAAGACCACTGGTGGCCCCTTTGAGGAGGCAAACGTCTAATTCTGTTTCATTCATTTTCTGCAGTTGCAGAGAAGAAACACATGCTTTGCAAATGAGTGCATTTGGGGTTTCTAGTAGGACTTTCATTTTCCCCCGCATCCATTTACACTATGCCTTTTTGAGAATTGGGGGGAAGTGGGGAGGGGGAATGACAACAGACATAAACATTCATTCTTACTACCCAGTCTTGCAAGGAATTGGGCTCTGCAATTTCCAGCCCATGCTGGGATAGGAGATGGGTCTCGTGGAGCTACTGTAACAACTAAAATGTATGTGGAGTTGATGTTTAAACTACCTGCAGGGCACGCAGGTTTGGACAGGAGGGGACTGATGCTGGGTATACCTACCAGCTTTTCACTAAGATCTAAAGCGTCAGCCACATCCATTTTCCTTAACTTCTCAGAGACCATGATGGACCCTGGGCTGGAAAGGCCATTTTGAGGCTGAAATAAAAAAAAAGAAGAAAAACTCTCTTGGCATTCCATTATGATTTTCTACATCCAGAAGAATAACCCGAAGAATAACCCAGAGAATAATGGAAGAACTGGAAAGATACTAAAGAATAATTTGAGAGAGTTAATTTTTTAACATCTTTATTGGAGTATAATTGCTTTACAATGGTGTGTTAGTTTCTGCTGTATCAAAAAGTGAATCACCTATACGTATCCATATATCCCCATATCCCCTGCCTCTTGCGTCTCCCTCCCACCCTCCCTATCCCACCCCTCTAGGTAGACACACAGCACCGACCTGCTCTCCCTGTGTGATGCAGCTGCTTCCCACGAGCTATCTATTTTACCTTTGGTAGCGTGTGTGTGTATATATGTCCACGCCAAGAGAGTTGGTTTTAAATCCAGTCTGACTCTGTGAACTGCTTTCTATATGACTGTGTTCCTACCCCTTCAGAGCACGACTGCCTTTGAAATGATACATCACTTGTGCCGTTCTTTGGCCACCGTCTCGTCTGTCTTCCCTTTAGGCCAGTGGTTCTCAACCGGGGGTGACTCTGTCCACCCTACCCCCTCCAGGACATTTAGCAATGCCTGGGCACATTTGTGGTTGTCATAATTGCTGCTGGCGTCTAGTGGGTAGAGGACAAGGATGCTGCTAGACACCCCACGATGCATAGGGCAGTCTCCCAAACAAAGAGTTACCTGGCTCAAAAAATCAGTACCGCTGATGTTGAGAAGACAAGCTCCAGAAAAATGGGGACCATGCGGCTTTTGCTCACTATCTCCCTCCTTGTGCCCAGCATGGCACCTGGCACCGAGTGGTGCATAGTGGGCATGTTTGTGGAATGAACGAATGAAGGTTAAGTGGAAAATAGCCTCCCTCCTTTTTATTAAAGGAATCTCATTTCTGTGCAGCAGAAACCATACCCTCACAAAATTTGGCCCAACCTTCTCCTAGTTCTGGAACCTGGTGGGTGAGCATCACTTCAGACCCTTTCCAGAGACAATGCAGATAGTGTTTGCAGCTGCATCTCCCTAAGACCCCAACCAGCCAGCTGGCTGCTGGAAGCCCAAATGACTGCATGGAATGGCCACCAGTCTGAATAGGTTACCCGATCTGAACGACTACAAATAACCCTAATAAGCCTCCTTAAAAAATAAATTGGCTTTTAATGCTTGCCATGAGCATCTCTTAGCCCTAGCATTTGTTGGCACTACCCTGAAAACCTCTGAGCTTAAAAACAAAACAACTAAAAAACTATAATGGCCCCCAAAGTGACTGTGATAGATAAGAGTGGACATATTTGTCTATGTATCTATGGAGATGAGAATAAAAGAGGGTATCTGAAGATGACAATAAACCGGGCAGATCTGCTGCAAAAAGAACCTGAGATGCTGCTCAGTGTCTTCAGCTACCCTGAGCTGCTTCCTCTGTACCTCTCCAGACGCCCCCTCTTTTCCTGAGGGGAGGGTCACTAAGGAAGAGCCTGGGCTACAGGATCCAAGCACACAGTCCCCACCCGGTCTCTGCAGGCTAGCAGACACACCACCAGGGACACACCCCTGGTGTGTCTTCAATCATTATTCTGTGACCTTGGGTGAGGTACTTGACCTCCTGAAGCCTTACTTTTTCTTATCTGTTAAATGGGGACAATAATAGTAACTATGACACAAGGCTGCTACGATCGTTCAATGACATAAGGCATGGAGCCGGCTGAGCTCAACGCCTGGCACACAGTAAGCAGTTCACAGATGTCAGCTATTCTTCCTCCTGCTCTTTCATTTAATTACTGCCAACCTTGGAGGATTGAGAGTTAGGAGGTTTCCTGCTCTGTGGTGTCAGTGGTGGGATGAGGGCTTGTTGCCAAGGAGAAGGTCTTGGAAGCAGGACCATCAGGACGTGAGATCCAGCTGAGCTCCCCACCTGGAGACGGTCCCTCTACTCCCAACCTCAGAGAAGGAAGGTTCGATTTTATCAGGAAGACCAACACGTTTCTGAAGACTCACATCTCTAGACGTGTGAGCAAATGTCTAGAAAAATTGTAGGAGAAAATGCTGGTACAGAGAGGATGGCTTTATTATGTTTTCCAAAAGCTGGTTTAGACCAGCTGCCGCAGCAAGCCACGCTGACCTGAGCTGTCCATTGTCATGTGTCAGTCAAACACCCGATCAAACATCCATTTAGGATACAGGGCACCTTCAACCTAACAATCAAATTACTTCTGAAAATCCTGGAAAACACAAACTATGCTCCCTAAGAAAGGAAGGTTGTCTTGGATAATACTCTTTAAATACTGTTTGACAATAATAACTATCATCTATTAAAGTGCTCGCTATGAGCTAGGCACTGGGATAAGCACTTTACATAATGATCTCCTTTAATTTTTCCATCATCATTTTACAGCTGGGAAATTGAAGTCCCAGAAAGGTTAGGAGGCTGCCCAAGGTCACAGAGCTTGCAGAGCTGGGATTAGGACACAGGTCTCTGATTCTAGAACTTGTGTCTTCTTAATCATCATGGCTCCCTTCTGCTGCCCTTTATGTGTTCATGTTTTTCAGTTTATAGCAAAAAGCAAATGTTAGGCAAGCTCATGACATACTGTTGTACATTAGCTTGTTGGATATTTTCTGCAGAATATAACATGTGATGTGAAAAGGAGGGCCCAGAGATTGACCTGGCCAGCATCAGTGCAATGCTATATCATGCTGTACATGATGGCAAGCCGCCTTTCTATTCAAACATTGGATCGGTGGTACGGCCAGGCACCGATCAGTCCATACAGGTGCCAGCCCATCAGGGAGGACCTGGCCTCGAACCAATGATGTATACAGTGGTGCCAGGGCACACGGCTCGTGTCTGTCCTCATGCCCACCCTCCCCACGTGTCAGTCAATGCAGAGACAAAGTTTCTTTGGTTACCGTTCCGATCTCTACTCTTGAAAAAGGTGGCAAGTCAGGTTTTACATCCAATATTTTCTGAACATTTTTTTCCATCCCGAGGGTCTTTAAGTCTAGAAATGATCCATCCATGTGGTCCTTGTGATCTATAAAAGAAATAATTTACACTCAAAAGAAAGGCTCAGGAAGAAGTTACTGCATGTAAAAGTCACAGCTGCTATTTACTGGACACTTACCACAGGCCAGTACTAATTAGTTCACCATCCTCCCTTGGCAGGTGAGGTATCGAGGCCCAGAGAGGTGAAATGACTTGTCCAAGGCCACACAGCTCATATGAGGCTGCAGCCTCCCAGGGCGGGGGCACTGAGGGGGAACCTTCGGCCACGGGTGTGAGGATGGACTTGAACCCAGGCTTCTGTGTCCTAGCCCAGGGCTCCACCCAGCAGCAAGCTTGGCTTCTTGAAAGCCCTATTCCCTCTAAACACGGTATTTATCCTGGGAAGTTCCCCAAGGTTGGTCCTTGCACAGCATCCGTCTATGAAAAAGTCCCAGGGGAGGCGCCATCATTCACCTGGTGTGATCACTGCTTGGCTGAGGCCCCACTGGGCGTGGGCACGCATGGGTATGCAGAGTTGGAGGGGATGGCATGTCAGAATGGAAGAGGTGGTTGGGTGAATGATGCCTCCCCCCCAAAGATGTCTGGGTCCTAATCCTTAGAGCCTATGAACATTACCTGACAGGGCAGAAGGACCTTTGCAGATGTGATGAAGGTAAGGATCTTGAGATGCGGGCTTATCCTGGATTAGCTGGGGGGACCCAATATAGGTGCATGGGTTCTTACAAGAAGCAGACACAGGGAGTCTGACTACAGACAGACAGAGACGGTGATGTGACAGAAGCAGAGAGTTGAAGGTGCTCCTCTGCCGTGAGCCAAGGAAAGCGGGGAATTTTTATTTCCTCGCCTTTTCCAGTCTAGAGACTAGAAAAGGCAAGGAAACGGATTCTTTCCTAGAGCCTCCAGAAGGAACCAGCCCTTGCCTTTACCTTAGCGAAACTGATTTTGGACCTTTGGCCTCCAGAACTGTAAAAGAATAAATATGAGTTGTGTTAAGCCCCTAAGTTTGTGGTAATTTGTTAGAACAGCCATAGGAAACTAATATGGGGGGTGAAGGCAGGAGGTAGGATGAGAGGTGGGGAAATGCAGTGCATGTTCTGGAAGAGCTTAATTGGGTTAGAGCAGATGATGGGGGAGGGGAGGAGTAGAGGGAAGAGTCGGGATGGAAAGATGAGCTCAGTTTGTGGCCAGCCTAGAACAGTAGCCTAAAGAGTATAAACTTGATTTAAACATCACTGAAATGTCACGAGTGTGACCTGTGTGCCCGGCCCTCTGCCAAGCAATCAACGCATCACCCCACTGTATTGTCCCGCCATCGCCTCCTTTTACACATGAGGCAGTCGGGCTCTGAGACCTGTGGCTGCTGGACGCCACACAGCTGGCAAATGGCTGAGCCAGGGCTTGGGATTACAGTGGTGTGACTCCAGGGTCTGAGTCACTGCTATTTCAGCTTCTGATGGAGCAGTGAGTTGGCTTAATGAAGGGTGATTTTTTTTTTTCAGAAAAATAACCGGGATGTATCAGAGACGAAGGAGCCAGCAGCATTTCTCAGCTGCAGCATCTCGACGTGTTGGGCGGGACAGTCCTCGTCGTGGGAGCCGTCCTGGGCACCGTAGGACGTTTAGCAGCATCCCTGGCCTCCACCTACTGGCTGCCAGGAGCATCACCCACCCAAGCTGTAATTATGAAAGATGAGAGGGTTTCAAGAAAGCAAACCGAGAGGGTTGGGTAGGCCAGAGAGAACATGGCGGGGGGAGGAAGCTGGGGCTTCAGTGCAGGGGGGGCCACGTCAGTTGCCAAAGAGGCAAAGACAATGTGGGAAGTTGGTGGTGAGCACACAGGGTGTAATGCACTTCAAGGTCTTAGTGGGACAGGAGTACAAGCAGTAGAAAAGGAGCTAAAGAAGCAGTGGTCCCAGTGAAGATGCACCAGCTTGAAGTGCATGTTTGATGACGAAGGAGAAAGATGGAGTGGGAGGCTGTAGACGCTGAAGAAGGAGGTCGTGATTCAGGAGCTTGTGCACAAGGTGGTCTGGGAGGGAGAGAGAAAGGGAGACTCAGGGAGGGAAGAGCTGCATTTGGAAAGAGAACGTAGTGAGGGAAGATGGAGGGAAAGGAGGAAAGGTGGGTGCGGAGAGAGACAGGAGGGGAGCTAAATAGGCTCGTGCCTGGGCCCTTGACCTCTGACAATGCCACTTGCTGAGAATTTCCAGCTTGGAAGAGTGAGAATAATAATATTATAATAATAGCTATTCAGTATTAACCACTTGCCGTGTGCCAGGCACCATGCCAGAAGTTTACCACGTGATATTTTCTGATCATTACAAACAGCCTAGCAAGGAAATGTGTTTGCATTTATAGGTGAGACACAGACGCCCAGCAAGGTTAAGCTATGGAGCTGGTAAGCAGTAGGATCAGAATTCAGACCTAGGTCTCTCATTCTCTTTTCAGAGAGACTAGAGGCTGGAGAGTGAAGCGCTGGGCTGGCTTATGTGAAGGGTGCGTGAGGAGAGGGGCACTGGGTGGATCCCGAGATGGCAGAGATGGGTGATGCAGACTTGGGCTGTTGGAAAGAGGGATTTTCTTCTCTGGGAGAAGCAGCAATTCTTGATTATAGTTCTGGTTACAAAATTTACACATGCCTGTTACACAAATCCAAACAGGGCAGAAACCCATAAAGTGGAAAGTGTCCCCCCGCTGTATCCTCAGTGGCCGGCACACAGTAGGGCTGCAATAAATAGTTGTTGAACGACTGAGGGAAAGTCAAGGCTCACGCAGTCTTATCATGCTGGGATAATACTCTCAACACTTTTATGTCTTTTCCTCCAGATTTCTCCTGTAGTTGGATATTGGCATTTGAAAAAAAAAAAAAAAGAAAAAAAAGGGGAGAACACTGTGCATATTGTATTACAACTTTCTTTTTTTTCACATAAAAATACTGTGTATCTTGGATATCTGAGAAAGAGCGATTTTCTATGTATGCAGGGAATCCTTTTATTTGCAACAAAGTCTTGCAGAAATAGACACAATCAACTGAGCTTGCAAAGATCAATGTAAAAAGTCCTTTCTTTCCCTTATCAAAAGAAGCTGAGAAACCAGGCAGGAGGAGAGGGGAGCTGAGTTTTAAGGTCCTCCTTAGATGTTTCCTGTCTTCCAGTGGGACCACACAGTAATCCTTCACCAATTAGATTTTTTTTTTTTTAGGTCGCAGCTTTTTTATTTTTTAATTGAGATATAGTCAATGTAAAATATTGTATGTTTCAGGTGTACAACATAGTGATTCACAATTTTTAAAGGTTATATTCCATTTATAGTTATTATAAAATATTGGCTATGGGCTTCCCTGGTGGCGCAGTGGTTGAGAGTCTGCCTGCTAATGCAGGGGACACGGGTTCGGGCCCTGGTCTGGGAGGATCCCAAATGCCGCGGAGCGACTAGGCCTGTGAGCCACAACTACTGAGCCTGCGCGTCTGGAGCCTGTGTTCCGCAACGAGAGAGGCCGCGATAGTGAGAGGCCAGCGCACCACAATGAGGAGTGGCCCCCGCTTGCCACAACTAGAGAAAGCCCTCGCACAGAAACGAAGACCCAAGACAGCCAAAAAAATAAATAAATGAACAAATGTGGGGTTTAAAAAAAAAAGAAAAAAAAATTAGGAAAAAGTGAAATTAAAAAAAATATATTGGCCATATTCCCTGTGCTGTAAAATATATCATTGTAGCTTATTTATTTTATACATAGTAGTTTGTACCTCTTTTTTTAAAAATTGGAGTATAGCTGCTTTACGATGTTGTGTTAGTTTCAACTGTACAGCAACGTGAATCAGCTCTATGTATTCATATAGCCCCTCTTTTTTGAATTTCCTTCCCATTCTGGTCACAGAAGGATGGAACGCTTCATGAATTTCCGTGTCATCCTTGCACAGGGGCCATGTTAATCTTCTCTGTATTGTTCCGATTTTAGTATATGTGCTGCTGAAGTGAGCACGGTAGTTTGTTCCTCTTATTTCCCTACCTCTAACTTGTCCCTCCCCCTTTCCCGCTCCCCACTGGTAACCACTAGTTTGTTTTCTATATCTGTGAGTCTATTTCTTTTTTTCTTATATTCACTAGTTTTATTTTTTAGATTCCACATAAAAGTCATATCATACAGTATTTGTCTTTCTCTGTCTGACTTATTTCACTAAGCATAGTACCCTCCAAGTCCATCCATGTTGCTGCAAATGGCAAAATTGCATTCTTTTTTATGGCTGTGTAGTATTCCACTGCATATATAGATATAGATATAGATATAGATATAGATATAGATATATCACATCTATTTTTGGGGGGTGGCCACACCATGCAGCTTGTGGGATCTTAGTTCCCCAACCAGGGACTGAACCTGGGCCGTAGCAGTGAAAGCGTCAACTCCTATCCACTGGACCGCCAGGGAATTCCCTACTGCATCTTCTTTATCCACTCATCTGTGGATGGGCACTTAGGTTGCTTTCATGTCTTGGCTATCGTAAATAATGCTGCTATGAACATTGGGGTGCATGTATCTTTTTGAATTAGTGTTTTCCATTTTAGGGGAATAAATACCCAGGAGTGGAATTGCTGGATCATGTGGTAGTTCTATTTTTAGTGTTTTGAGAAACCTTCAAACTGTTTTCCGTAGTGGCCACACCAATTTACATTTCCACCAACAGTGTACAAGGGTTCCCTTTTCTCCATATCCTCACAAATAACAGTTGTTATTTGTGTTCTTTTTGGTGACGGCCATTGTGACAGGTGTTAGGTGATATCTTAACCAATCAGATCTTTAGTAGTGACCCCAATCTCCTGGGCTGCTCATGACATGATACAACAATAGTTACTCAACCTGGATTTCCCTGAGGGATTTATTCCAGGATTTTACAGACCTAGCTTGTTACGTGCGTTTTATCCCTTAGGACAATATTTTAAAAGGCAGGTAGTATGGTGGTTCAGAGCAGGGGCTTTGAGGTCAGAGGGACCTGGATGGAGTCCCAGCTTTACCACTCGGCAGCTAGGAAATGCAGCCCATTGTCAAGAGCCGAGGAAGAAGGCCTGGGAAGAGAACTGAGTGCTCACGGCTAAGAAAATCTGACTAGCTGTCAAATAGAGATGCGGCAGGGGTCACAGGTAAAGGCACCTCGGCGTGAGTAAATCACGCTGCCCTGCCTGTGTGCATACCCATCTGCTTGCCATCCACATTTAGTTCACATTCAATCAACAAGTATTCAAGGCTGATGCGGATGGCAGCTACTGTTTCCTAAGGCTTATGTGTGACCCCATGATTTGGGTACCACGTCGTTTAATTCTCACAACTACCTGGTGAGATCTTAACCCCATTTTATAACCAAGTAAACAGAGGCACACAGAAGTCGAGACCTGCTCACACAGTGAGTAAGCGCACACTTGAGAGTCACACCTTAGCAGCTGGTCTCCAAAGCCTGAACTCAGACTTATTCGCTCTAATGCAAATGGGGCTTTGCTGGGGCGCGGCCCGCGGTGCGCATCAGACACCCTTCACTCCAGGGAATGAAACTCTCAGGTTTGTCTCTGTTCAAGTTAACGACAGAACCTGTCCTCTAGGAACTGGGCATGCACCTGGTACCCCTCTGGATCTTCGGAGGGCGTGTGGGGTCACAGAAAAAGCACAAGTGCCAGGATCACAACGACCTCAGTTTGAGTCCTGACCCTACCATGTACCAGCTGTGTGACTTTGAGCAAGTTCCTTAATGTTATTGATACTCAGTTTCCTTACTTGCAAAATAAAGACGACAATAGTACCTGGCTCATTGGGCTGTTGGAAGATGAAAGTACTCAGTACATGTAAAACAACTAACACAGTGACAAGTACCGAGGAGGAATTAAACAAACCATGGTTCCTACCCTCCTCTTAGGAACTGTGAACACACAAGGCTCTTAGGACTGCTTGCGTATGGTGATGAGTGACTCGGGGATCCCCTGCTGGCCTCAGTAATGGGAAGTACCTTGAATCACTTATCATGGTGGACTAACACATAAAGAGTTTTTGAGCCAGCTTCTTTTTTTTTTTTTTACGGTATGTGGGCCTCTCACTGTTGTGGCCTCTCCCTTTGCGGGGCACAGGCTCCGGACACACAGGTTCAGCGGCCATGGCTCACGGGCTCAGCCGCTCCACGGCATGTGGGATCTTCCCGGACCGGGGCACGAACCCGTGTCCCCTGCATCGGCAGGCGGACTGTCAACCACTGCGCCACCAGGGAAGCCCCTGATGGCTTAATTTCGCAACCCATGTTTCTTTACGGGAATGTAAGACTAGATTTAGAGACAGAGGCTTCAGTGACTCCTAAAGCCTGGGGAGGGGACAGTGCACACATTGCTTGGCCCCGCTATTACTAGGATAGAGATCATGGTCTTTCCTTGTTTTAGTTCTGATTTTGAAGAACAGCTAGAACTGTGGGCCACATCTCTCTTGGTTTCACGCACACTCAGACTCTGCCGTGATGACAACGACAGTAATACAGGGGTTGGGGAGGGGCTGGGTTGCCGGGAGCAATGCAGCGCCCCTGTTCTCTATGCTATCGGTGAGGGGCAGGCACTTACAGAAAAGTTCATCTGGATTTTGCCTTTTTTTTTTTTAATACTTTTTTTCTTAAACCCCACATTTGTTTATTTATTTATTTTTTTGGCTGTCTTGGGTCTTCGTTTCTGTGAGAGGGCTTCATCTAGTTGCAGCAAGCAGGGGCCACTCTTCATCGCGGTGCGCAGGCCTCTCACTATCGCGGCCTCTCGTTGCGGAGCACAGGCTGCAGACGCGCAGGCTCAGTAGTTGTGGCTCACGGGTCTAGCTGCTCCGCGGCATGTGGGATCCTCCCAGACCAGGGCTCGAACCCGTGTCCCCTGCATTAGCAGGCAGACTCCCAACCACTGTGCCACCAGGGAAGCCTTGCCTTTCTTTTTAAACACATTTAAAAGAAATTCACACCACCTTCTGGATTACCTTAGACATATCCTGGCTGGGGTTGCTTAATCACCAGAGTTGAAAATCACTCCTCTATTCTCATTCATTATTGTAAGAATGTCAAATTTGCGCAGCCTCTCTGGAGAGCGCTTTGGCAAGTAGTATCAAGGATAAATGTTGGAGTTTCCCAGGTGTGGCCCTGGGCTCTCCCTTCTCATTCAATACTTTCTTCCTAGTGATACCATTCACACGTATGGCTTTAATCACCATCCATCCATCCACCCGTCCATCCATCCCATCTGACTAAGCACCCGCTATGTGGCACATGTTCTTCTGGGTTCCAGGGCCACATCACTGATACGGTTGGATATCCAGGGTGACAGCTGCGTCCTTGGCACCTCACTTTGGATGTCTACAGGCACCTCACACTCATCTTCCCTCTCAAACCTGGTCCTCCTGTGGCATTCTTTACTCTGGATTTTAGTGAAGGAACCACATCTGTACTTTTAACACAAGCCAGAAACCTGGAGACCTGTAGCCCCCTTTCTCTCCATCACTTCCCTTCTAGCCATATCTAACTCCATCACTGAGGCCTGTTGATTCATCTCTTAAATGCCCCTGGAATCTTCTCTCTTGCTCCGTCCCCTCCATTGCCACAGTGAGGGCCACCATCGTGTCTTGTGACAGCCTCCTAACTGCTCTCCCGGGGTTCTGTGCTGGCCACCTTCCTGTACATTTTCCACTCGTGGCCAAGATGACTGTCTCCAAATGCAAGCCTGTTCCATCAGTTCCTTACTTAAAACCTTTCGTGGGCTTCTCTCTGCTCTCAGGTTAAAGCAGAGCTTCTTACCAGTGCTCTGCAAGCCCCCGGCCACACCATGATACAGCCCCTGTGGACCTCCTTCACCAGTCCCTGCCCTCCGCCTCCATTTCTTTTAGTCCCGTGAGTTTTCCATGCTTCCTGCGATCCCACCACGCTGCTCCCTCCACCCAGAATGCCCTCCCCTCCCCTCTTTGGCAAATAACTCCTATGCACCCTGCAGGTGCCCTGCCGTCCCTGACCAGGTCAGAGCCCTGCACTTCTCCTTCAAAGCAACTGTCATGATTAAAGTTTTACATGTGAGTGATTTTTCAGTTAATGCCCCACCCCTATTCCTCCCTGAGACCCTAAGATCTACAAGCGCAGGGAGAGTGCCTGTTAGTTCCCCAATATTTTATTATGAAAGATTTCAAATGTACAGTGAAGAGGGAGGAATTTTACAGCCAACATCCATATACCCCATAACCTGAATTCTACCTGTTTCTGACCCCATTATATTTCCAACCTGCACTGTGCCTGGTATCTAGGAGGCCTGCGATAAATCTTTGTTGAATGAAAGTGGTTCATATCCTTCCACATCTAGGATGATAAAGATAAGATGAACAGGTATGTGTGAATAATATTTATGTCAGCCTCATCTATTAAGTGTGAAAAACTGGAAGCAACTTAAATGCCCATTATAGAGGACTGGCTAAATAAATTACGGTACACCCTTCAGAATGGGGTTCCTTGCCATCAGTGACAGCGATGATGTAGATCTGTGTGTATTGACATGGAAGGGTGCTCCAGATGTACTGTTAGGAATGAAACTAAAGGAAATTGGGTATAATATGACATTATTCTTTTGTAAAGTTAAAAAATCAATACACGTGGATAGGTAGTGCCTATTTTATGCCAGGTACTATTTTAAGTACTTTACATGTATCAATGCATTTTAATCCTCACAAAAATCCTAAGGGGTGAGTATTCCCTATTATCCCCATTTTACAGGTAAAGAAACAGGCACAGAGAGGGGAAGTAACTTGCCTAGAATCACACAGCTCTTTCCATGGGAAAATGCCCTGGAAGTTCCACACAAAATATGATCGTAGTGACGATACCAAACGCTAGCGAGGATGTGAAGCAACAGGAACTCTCATTCATTGTTGGCGGGAACGCAAAACAGCCACTTTGGAAAAGAGTTTTGTGGTTTTCTTAAAAACTAAACGTACTCTACGGACTTCCCTGGTGGCCTAGTGGTTAAGAATCCGCCTGCCAATGCAAGGGACACAGGTTCAAGCCCTGGTCTGGGAAGATCCCACATGCCACGGAGCAACTAAGCCTGTGTGCCACAACTACTGAGCCTGTGCTCTAGAGCCCGTGAGCCACAACTACTGAGCCCGCGTGCCACAACTACTGAAGCCTGCGCACCTAGAGCCCATGCAACGCAACAAGAGAAGCCACTGCAATGAGAAGCCCGTGCACCACAAGGAAGAGTAGCCCCCGCTTGCGGCAACTAGAGAAAGCCCGTGCGCAGCAATGAAGACCCAATGCAGCCAAAAATAAATAAAATAAAATAAATTAATTAAAAAAAAAACTTAAATGTACTCTAACCACACGATTCAGCAACCGCGCCCTTGGTATTTACTCAAAGAAGTTGAAAACATGTCCACACAAAACCCTGCATGTGGACGTTTATGGCAGCTTTATTCATAACTGCCAAAACTTGGAAGCCACCAGGATGTCCTTCAGTAGGTGAATGGATAATGGAATATTATTGGGCACTTAAAAAGAAAAAAAGAGCTATCAAGCCATGAAAAGACTTGGAGGAAACGAAAATGCATATTACTAAATAAAAAAAACTAATCTGAAAAGTTGTATGATTCCAACTACATGATATCCTGGAAAAGGCAAAAACTATGGCGACGGTAAAAAGATCTGTGGTTGCCAGGGGCTGCGGGGGGGCTGGGAGGGAGCACAGAGGATTTTCAGGGCAGTGAAACTATTCTTTTTTTTGGGGGGGATAGGTTCTTTTATTTGGAATAAAAATGTCCAGTTTTGAAAAGAAAAGACGTTATCTTAAAAACTTAAGTCCTCAAACCACAGGTTTCCCCATGACGAGTTGAATTCCTGAACACTGCAGAGGGATTACTGGAGATGTTGATTACTTAAGGCACTAATAGGAAGGCACTGAAGAACAGCAGGGCCAGGCTTCAATCAGACAAACATGCGCTGCCATGGAGGAATTGCATAGGCTGGCTCTGAAGTTGGCTTCTCCTTTGCTTCTTTTTATTTTGTTAAACTTGTAGCTTTACTTTCCTCAGTTTCTAGAATATCAGTTTCTAGATATTTGGGTTTATGGGTTATCATCATTTTGCTTTATTACCACGTCCCTGATCTGTAACTTCACCCACCCCACTTCCCCTCTATGGACTCCACAGGTGGCTTTTAATGAATTCTGCGTACTTTCTGTTACTGTGTAGTTACAGAGTGACCTGAGAAGTGAAACTCATAAATCGAGTTGACCTAATACCAGGGCTTTGTGCACAGAATCCACCAATCTGCTCAAAGATGGCCTGATCTGAACCACATCCCCCGCCGTGCTCCCTGGCTTCTGCTTAGGGCAGTAGATTTGGGATCAAAAGCACCTTCAGGACTGGACCATCTTCCCGGTGGAGCACTGTGATTTACAGGGCCTCTGGGTCCTCCCCGGGGTGGGCCTCATTATTGGTGGACCTGCTGGTCTCAGGACTTAATGAAGCTCAGGTTGTTGATGTCTCATCGCAGAAAGAATTCAGTGAGAGACAAAGTGGTAGGTAAGACGTGGACTTATTTAGAGAGAAACACACTCCACAGACAGAGCGTGGGCCATCTCAGAAGGCGAGAAAGGCCAGGGCAGGGAAACGATTCTGTATGATATTATAATGGTGGATACATGTCATCACACATTTGTCCAAGTCCAAACCCATAGGATGTACAACACCAAGAGTGACCCCTACACAGCACTGTAAATCAACTACACTCCAATAAAATTAAAATGAAAAAGAGTGAACCCTAATATAAACCATGGACTTTGGGTGATTAGGACGTGTCAATGTAGGTTCATCAGTCCTGACAACTGTACCTCTCTGGTGCTGATGCTGATAAATGGGGGAGGCTGTGTATGAGTGGGGACAGGGGGTACCTGGGAAATCTCTGTATCATCCTCTCAATTTTGCCATGAACATAAAACTGCTCTAAAAAACGTCTCTACTCTATATATGTATATATATGGTTACTTCTGAGAGAGAAGATTTAGCATAATTTCGATTTTTCCTTTTGCCACTGTCACGTCTCATTTTTCTCCAGTAATCACGTCTCACTTGTGTACTTTTTTCCAGGAACACTGCTTCTCAAGTGGTGAAGCAAAGTGAAGTCTGGAGAAGGGAACACTTGGCCACATACCTAAGAAGCCTCCCTCAATAGATGTCCCATCGTGATCAGATTCAACGCAATATTTCAGTCATGTAACTATGTGAGAAAAGAGTTTCAATCACCTTTGTCGGAGCTGGAGAACTGGATCCCCACCTCGTGGAGGAGATGCTCCGTTTCCTCCAGCCAGGACAGTGACAGGCGCAAGATGTCCAGTGCCACCTTCTGGAGCCCTGAGACAGGTGGGCTCACCTGCAGGTGCTGTAGGAGGTCGACTTCCTTCTTCAGCTCATTGCTAGAGCAAGACATTGTCATGCACGCCTGGAAAGAGATGAGGTCGTGAGGAGCCCGGGCACCATCGCCAGAAACACCACCTGACGGTTGTGACCCACACAGAGCAGTGTTCTTGACGGGCCCGTGAAGCAGGCAGAGCCGTATGTTGGCCGCCCTGTGACGGCCCAGTTTTACTTCCCTTTTTCGGGGGGCGGAAGGAAGGAGGCAGCTTTTATTTCACGTGCACTCTAACTGGGACTCTGGATGGACAAATAGACCCTTTGTTTAGGTATAGGCAATTCCAAAGCCAAATTGCCAAGGACGATTTGGCTGAAAGGAGAAGCAAATTTGGTTACAGAATTCCTGCTGAGATCAACACACAAGCTGGTCATAAAGTGCGGTTTCCTGATTTGAAAGAGTGCTGACAAGCCAACATTTGCCCAGACTCCCCAAATAGTAGCTGCATATTTCCAGAGAAAGCAGAAGCAGCTGCCCGATGTGATAAGCTGGATCCCTGCGTGGGGGCCATGAAGTGGGGGCTCTGCCAGACCCTCTGGTCCAATAAGGGTAAGAGCAGCCTTCCACTGCTGGGACAGAAAAGAAAACTGCAAATAAAGAGCAGAAGGTTTCGTTGGTTTCTCTGGAAATAACACGGGGCTGTTTTTTTTCCCCCGGGGTCTGGGGCCTCCCAAAGGCAGTACTTGGAGTGTGTCGGGCAGCTTCTCCTTGGCCACACCAAGTTCACCTGGGAGGCATTTCTGGAGGTCCTTTGTTTTCTGATCTCAAACAGATTTCTCCAACAAGAGAAAAGGTGGACTAAAAGCAGAGCTGGACAATTTCCTGAACAAGGAGCACAAAAATGAGACACAGGGGACATTTGAGGAATGGAGAAGGGGGCACCTGGCAACTGTCTAAGGATGTCTTCAGCTTCTTGATGTTCTGGGTGATTTCCTCCTCTTTGCAGCTGCTGAGCTGGGTCTCCTTCTGCAGGGTCCGCTTTTGCTGCCAAACGTTGCTATTGTCCTCTGTGACCCTGCTGCTCTTTTCTGGTAACTGGTGAGAAAAAGAAAAAAAAAAGATTTAAAATGCAGGGTGGGGCTTCCCTGGTGGCGCGGTGGTTGGGAGTCTGCCTGCCGATGCAGGGGATGCGGGTTCAAGCCCTGGTCGGGGAAGATCCCACATGCCGCGGAGCAACTGGGCCTGTGAGCCACAACTACCGAGCCTGCGCGTCTGGAGCCTGTGCTCCGCAACAAGAGAGGCCGCGATAGTGAGAGGCCCGCGCACCGCGATGAAGGGTGGCCCCTGCTCGCCGCAACTGGAGAAAGCCCTCGCACAGAAACGAAGACCCAACCCAGCAAAAATTAATTAATTAATTAATTAAAATGCAGGGTGGCTCTGGGGGGAGGGGACCTGGAGGGCTTCAGCTTAAGCTCGGAGGAGGGAGGTCCTGGCGTGTTTTCGGGTTGGCTCTGGAGCGTGGATATTGGCTCTGTCACCGGGGCATGTTTCCCAGGATCAGAGATGGTGTTTTAAGAGCCAAAGGCCTGTCATGTGGCCACGAGTGTGTTCTAGATTCTTCTGCATTCTGGGAGGGATTCATCACGCTGAGCCTGATGCTGTGGGCTCCTAAAAAGGAGGTCGTCCGAGAGAAGCCCGTGGTGTGATCTTGTGACCCGCGCGCTGACACCCAGGATTGGAGAGGATAAACGGAAGGATAATAAGGCATCGTTACAGCCAGAGGCCCACCCTCACTGCCATCTGCCACTTCAGGAGGAACGAGCGAGCGAGGACGCACCGTCCATGCTGAGGCCGCCCCTTTCCTCGCGGGGCTAACGGAGGTTCACCGTGCGGGTCTGCCGACCAGACACAGCCCTGGGTGGTTTAATTTGATTTTCACAGAAACACTGCAAGGGAGTTTAACTGGCTTTTACTTGAAAAGCCAGGAAATCCCAGAAAATCAAAACAAATCTTTATGGTGTAGCAACAGTGTGAAAATTATGTGCCACCAACAAAAAACAGGAACATATGCTCCCAGTGTCTGGAGCCCCGGGTCCCTGAAGGAGAAAGTGGGGAAGAGAGACGAGCCTGCTGACTGGAGACGGGTGTGTCCTGGACCGGTTTCACGCGTCCGCAGGTGGCCTTGAGGACCTGACCTCTGAAGAGCTCCAGCTGCAGCACAAAGAAAGGGAAGGGGATGAGGTGAGGGGCGCAGTTGCAGCGGCACGGCTGGGGGAGGCGCCTCCGTCGCTGGGTCTGGGAGGAATCGGTGAGAAGGCTCTGCACGCCTTCAGTGGTCACTATGGGTAATTAACACCTTCACCTCTCACCGGAAGGGGCAGTGCCCACACAAGAGAGGGGGACAGCAGGTTTTCATGACTTTTCAGGTGTGCCCGCCTAACCTAGCCGACGCACACGGTCAGCACACACACGTCTCGGGCTCTCGGAAGAGCCACTTGCTGCCAATTATCCAGTGGGAAGTCCAGGGCCGGGAGCGCTCTTCCGTAATTGCTACGTTGGCACCAGGCTGTGAGATAAACATTGAGGCTGTCAGCCCGGGTAACTCGTGTCATCAGCAAGGGCTCCTGGGGAGAGAAGGAGGAGCTGCCTGCTGCCGTTTTGTGCCTTAGACCTTGTGTCCTGAAGACGACGTCTCCTGTATTCCTCTCCAGGTCCCCGGAGCCTGGTGCAGTGCCTGGCACACAGCAGGCACTCAATAAACGTTCATCGAATGCTTAGAACAGAAACACCTGTCAAGTCAGATGTTCAAAGTCCTCTCCTTCAGTTCAGCCAGTTTTTACTGAGTGCCTCCCTGATGCTGGTGTCTTCATATTACGGATGATGAAACAACGCAGTTAAATTAAATCAGGGCTTCTAGAATGACGAGTTCAAGATGCCCCAGGCTCATGAGACTTGAACGGCAAAGAAGCCCAAGTTTCTCTGGAAATTTACCAACGTGATGGCCCTTGGCCTGGGTTTTTGGCTCACTGGCAAAATGTGGTCATGAAAGGCTCTAAAACAGAGCACTGAAAGACCACAAGAGCCACGGAATCAATGAGAACGTCAACAGGTCCTAAGACACAGGAGTCTGCTGCACACCAGGGAGCTCTGGGAAGCCAAGTAGAGGAATTGTGACTCTTCTAAGGACACCTCTGCAGTCATCCTGCCAGAAGCCAGCCGGGTGATTGGAGGGACTCTGGGTCGTCTGCTGGTTTCATGGCCAAGGGAGGGTCCTAGCTCGCCCGAGGAAGAGGTTATGTAGAGAGGGCCCTGTGGGCAATGGCCCGCATTATCACCAGAGGCGCCCTACAGGACTGCTTGGTGGGGGGTGGGGGTGGGGAGGGACAGGTCCTGCTGGACGATGGGCTGAGTCCTGTGGTCACTGGCCTGGGGAAGGGCAGGACCTCAGGCCAGGAGCGGGCTGTGGAGACAAGGGGGTGAAGCAGGAAGGCCCAGGCAGCGCAGAGAAGCCTCGTTCGTCCTTTCTCTCTCGAGTCTAGACCTGGAGGAATCTCAGTGTCTCTGAGGGTCTTCCTGGATGACCCCTGGCCAGAGCCATGACCAGGCGCTCGGCAAGTGGCGCAGATCATGCCCTCAAGGCGGGTGTGCGCCGTGGGTGCAGAGTGCCAGCAAGGTGAGGGGTAGCCCAGGTGCACGGAGGGAGGCCCAGGCTGGCGGGCTCTCTGCCTTGCTAAGGGGTCGGCAACCTGCAGGAGAAAGGACACCAGGGATGATGGTGTGGAAGTTGGTTGAAGAGGCTTTCAAACCTGCCTGAGGGTCAGCATCGTCATTTAACTTGTGGGTGCCTCTGAAGTTTAGCGCGTGGGACAAATTCCGGTCACACTGATGGTTCAGGCTTGGATGCTACCAAACGCAAGGGCTTTGGGAACTGGGCTGGGTGGGACGGAGGGCTCCTTTGAGGATTGTGGTTCTTAACCTTTTTTGGTGGTTTACAGATCCTTCTGAGCATCCAATGAGTGATGAGGTGGACTCACTCTCCCAGAAAAAGAAAAGCACAAACACATACACGCAAAACGTTCTTGGTCCCCCTGGAGCCGTGGCTGCCAGGAGAGGATGCCTCGTGGAGGGGGTCCAAGATGGGCTGCCCTCGGTGGGCTGTGTTCTGGAGGGCCAGTGCCCCGTCTTGGGTTCTCGTTTGCTCTCCCTTAGCCTTTGGTGAAGGCTCGTTTGCATGTTCTGGCCCTCATGTCTGTGCCACGTGTCAGAGGAAGGGCCACTGGGCCATCTTGGGTCAGAGGCCTGGGAAATGGCCCTCTCCCCACCCTGCCCACCTCCAACTGGCATAAGCTGTGGTATTCTGGGTTTTACTTTATTAAGAAAAGTGGCAGGACTTCCCTGGCGCTCCAGTGGTTAAGATTCCATGCAGCCACTGCAGGGGGCACGGGTTCCATCCCTGGTCGGGGAACTAAAATCCTGCAAGCCACGCAGTTCGGCCAAACAAAACAAACAAACAAACAAACCAACAAACAGAAATGTAGCATTTCCCTGGGGACACTGACTGTAGCATCTGTTTGGGGGCCCAGAGGAAGAAAGATCGCTCTAAATGTCAGGACAAAAAATGTGAAGGAGAAAGTGCTAGAAACACCACCGGAGTCAAGAGCTCAAACCCTTCCCAAGAGGGAACCGCACAGCTGGTTCACTGGGGTGGGCCTTGAGCTGGGACTGGCTGCTTGGTTAGGGTCTCAGGCAACAGCAAACACTGGAGTGGGCAGCTTCCCAGAAGGAAAAGCCTCTTTAGTGAAATCCACGGGGACGCGGAAGCCGCACAAAGCCCTGCCCCTGAGATAAGCGGGTGAACTAAGCCAGGCCGTCTTCCTCCTCATTCATCCCTGCCGGCCGCTTGGGTGCGGGATTCCCTGGAGAGCACGGGCCCGTGAAGGGGCTCTGCAGCACGCCTACCTGACCTACTGCCCTTTCCAAATTGGCTTTAATGAGGTTTTCTCTGTTCCTCATTTCTTTCAGCTGAAGCAATTTCCTTCTGGAATCCTCCCGAAGCTTCTCTTCAACCTGAAAGGATGATGAAAGCGTGGGCTTGCTGCTAATGTGATCATCATGCCCTCTGGGGAAACTCTTCTGGGGGGGCTAATGGCAGTGGGGGAGCCCCTGAGGGGTAGGGACAGCTGCAGCCCAGCAGCAGGGGTCACAGGCATGCACAGGGTGGAGGCAAACTCACAGGGAGTTGCCCCCTACGGGAAAGGGCCGAGCTCTGCACCCGGGGCTCAACTATGTTCTACCGCACACTCCCATCCCAGCTCGGTCCCTAACAAGCCGTAAGACACTCGGAAAGTTATTTCACTGCTCCGTGACTCAGTGTCCTCATCTGTCAAATGGGGATGATGATACTAGTATCACTGCATAGAGTTATTGTGGGGATTCAATGTGTGGAATAGTGCTTAAGGGCTCTGTGAGAGTGTTAAGTACTGTTGTAACCTATGAAAGGTGGACGGGACTGTCCGCCGTACAGTCTCGTTCTAATAACTCGTGATGGGTACTTGGAAATGTTATGATTGGGTTTATTATCATAACTGTTTGTCGTCACCACTTTGAGCACACTCACTGGTGGTAACCTCTCTGGAGGCTTGCCAAAGCAATGTCTATTAAGAACTGCAGCCTGCCAAGGAAGGCATTTAAAGTGGAGAAGCTTGCCTACTTTTCCCCCCTTGCTTGGGTAACAGTCAACGCACGGTAAGCTTGGGCGTGCTCCACGCTACCCTTGGCTGGCCAGTGTAGGCCTCACAGCTGCTCAATTCTTGGATGCACCTGCTGAGCCCTGGGCCCTGGCACTAACAGGAAATGAGGCAAACTCTCATAAATAAATGGAAAGTTTTTGTGCTGAAACAAATTCACAGGCTGTGTTTTTACGGATCTGAAGAGGGGGATCACAGGGATGTAATAAAAGACCCAGAAAAGCCCTTAAGAGCTTTCTTCTGAGTAGTGTGGTCCAGTGGAAGAGCCTCTACCCAGCTCCGTTACCTTGGAAAAGTCATCTAAGCTCTCTGGGCCTTAGTTTTCTCCCAGGTCTAAACATGCTCTGACTTCTATGTCAGCAGCCTTTTTCATGTGCTGCAAAAGCCAAGTCCAGCCTTGGACTCTGCCCTTATCTGTGTTCTGCATGAACAGCCCCCGTTCCCGTCCCCAAGCCTCAGAGTCACCTTCAGCGGCTGCCCTGCTCCCTCCCTCACACTCGCTGGTCTCACGCCTGTCCTCCAGTCCCTCTAACATGCAAGCTGGACTGTGACAACTGGCCTCCTCGCCTCGAGTTTAGTTTCTTCCAGTGCAATCTTAACGGTACTCTGAGAGTTACCCAGCTGTAAGGCAGCTCTGTCCAACAGAAATTTCTGCAGCGGTACAGGTACTCTGAGCGAGGTTGTGTTGTCTAATACGGCAGCCACCAGCCACATCTGGGGATCGAGCACTCGAAATGGGGCTAGTGTGACGGAGGAACTGAACTAAACATTTTAGTTAATTTTCATTAATTTCAGTGTAAACAGTAGCATGTGGCTGTTTGCTATGCCAGCGTCACTGAAGTCAGACGAACCTGGAGTCAGACAAAACCGACTGTGCCATTGGGCTAGTTACTTTACTAGTAACTAGTAGCCTTGACTTTCTCATCTGTAAAATGGAGAGGATGAATTCTAGATCACAGCGCTGTTGTGAAGATGAAGAGATGAAATGTTCAAGGGAACGCCTAGTACGTGAGAAATTGTAACTATCATTTTCACCCTAATTACTGTCCACGAATGTCATTGCATCAGTCACTTGTTCAGAAGCCTTAGGAGCTCCCCACTGCCTGTGTGGTACAGAGCCCAAGCGCCTGAACTAAGGCAAAACACCAAGCTAGGGATTCAAGAAGCCCCTACGAACTCTGAACGAGGTAAATAAAACTGAATCCACCCCTAGATAAACCATAATAAAACTGCTGGAAATCAAGGGAAAAGACAATCTTAAAAGCAACTGGAGAAAAAGACAGATTATGCAAAGGTACAACAGTTAGGCTTACAGATGACTTCTAAATAGAAATAATAGGAGCCACAAGACAATAGTGACATATCTAATGCTGTATCTAATGTGCTGAAAGAAAAGAATTGCCATTGTAGAATTCAATACGCAGTCAAATGTGTTTTAAGAATGGAGGTTAAATATACATCTCCAGACAGACACACAGGCACATTTGAGAATTTGTCATCAGCAGAGCCACAATGAGGGAAAACATTAAAGGGTATTCTTCAGACACAAGAAAAATGAACCCAGGTGGGTGATCAGAGATGCAGAAAAGACAAGCAACAGTAAGGGTAATGTGTGGATATAATACTGACTATAGCAAAACACTAATCATGTCTTGTGGGGTATTAACTATCAAGAGGAGTTTAGAAAATGACAGCAATGGCTTATAAATCTGGAGGGGGTAAGTGAAGTTAAGGTGTTTGAAACTCATTGCACTGTCAAGGAGAAGGGCATAATTATCAACTACTATTGCCTCTTGGTAAGTTAAGAATGCAGGGCTTCCCTGGTGGTGCAGTGGTGGAGAGTCCGCCTGCCGATGCAGGGGACATGGGTTCGTGTCCCGGTCCAGGAGGATCCCACATGCTGCAGAGCGGCTGGGCCTGTGAGCCATGACCGCTGAGCCTGTGCGTCCAGAGCCTGTGCTCCGCAACCGAAGAGGCCATAACAGTGAAAGGCCCATGTACCGCAAAAAAAAAAAGAAAAAAGAATGCACATTATAGTCTTCAGGATGACTACTAAGAGAATAGTAGAAGAGTGAAAAACTTAATTAATGTGTGATTTTGGTGAGTCAAGGATGAAAGCTATTGTCTTACTATTACTAAAAGAATAGTAAAAAAGTGAAATATTTCCAAGCTAATAGAGGGGGAAAGTGGAATAAGAGAAAACCATCCACTCAGAAGGAGGCAAGAAAGGAGAGAAAAAGGAACATACCACAGATGGTACATCTGGTATTGAGCAAGAAGATAGATTTAAACCCCAGTACATGAGTAATTACATAATATAAATGGACTAAAAGTCAAAATTGTCAAACTGGATTTTGTAAAAATGATACGCTATTTGGAAGGCATATGTCCAAACCTTAAGACAAAAATTGACAGAGAATGTATGAAAAAGATATGGCATGAAAACTCTAACAAACAGAAAGCCAGTGGTGAAGCTGAATGACAAAGGAGACGTTAAGGGAGAAACACTACTAGAGATGAAAAGGGACATTTCATGATGATCTAAAGTTTTGCTCTACAGGAAGTATTAGGATTCTAAATTTATATGCACCTAGTAACACAGCCTCAAAATATATAAAGCAAAAATCGTTCATATTAAAAGAAGAAACACACAAATGACAAACATGTTGAGATTTTTAAAAACATTCTCAATGATGGAACAAAAAGACAAAAAAAATCAATATGAGAATTTAAGTTGGATCAACATCATTGGCAAACTTGATTTAATGGATCAATTCTTTCTTAGATAATTTCACAATTAAGATTTGAAGGCAGTCTAGGGTAGTGGTTACACACAGGAGCTTTGGAGTCAGGCAGACCTGGATTCAAGTTCTGCCACAACTACTTTATGCAAGTGAACTTGGATAACTTCCTTCACCTCTGTGAGCCTCAGTTTTCCCGACTGTAAAGTGGGGTTAATACCAGTATAGACCGCATGGGGTCATTGTGAGGATGAACAGAGATGATGCAGGTGGAGTGCTTGCCCCAGAGTGGTTCCCAGGCCGACCTGTCCCTGCCATACCTTGCTCTTTTCCCACAGCGTCATAGAGATCAGGCTCTGCTCGGTACTGCTCATTTTCAGCTCCACCCTGAGCTTCCTCATTTCTTTTTCCATGTCATGGATTTGCTGAAAGAGTTCCAACAACAGGGAAGTCAACTTCACAACTCATTTCATCCGGTTCATTAAGGCAGAAACCTAGTCTGGGATTCGCTTCATTCCTTCCCTTGGGGGACAATTCCACATCTTTGAGGCAAAGTGGACTTTCTTTCAACGGATGCAATGAAAGTGCTGGGTGAGGGAAAATTTGAGTTTCTTTTGAAGATCAGCATGGATCCTGGATTAAACAGTATAAGATACCTATCCACTCATTAGAGTCTCTTTCCTTGGGGCACATTTTTGAGTTCAATCTAAATAAGGGCTGTTTGGAAGACACAATGGGCACAGTTTGGAAGAAAAGAACAATGACATTTTTCTTTTTTCTCATTTGAGGCAGAGAAGTGTGCTCCTGACAGAGAGAAGAACACACGTCTCCTCCCCCCATCCTAGGCACCGTCCTTCCCAACGGATGGAAAATGTATGCCTGGTGATGTGCACGAGGGTTCGGGCCAGTACAGGGGGTGAACATTTACATTTAGTGGTCATCTTTTCATTGTATTAATTTTTATGTTCACCTTCCATACAAGGCCAGTGATACATTTGCTTTTTATTGTGTTTTTATGAATTGTTGTAAAATTGAATGTATTTAAGCAAAAATACTTCAAGAAGAGTTGTGTTAATAACAGTGTTCAGGGCCGTGATAAAACTTGTGACAGTGGATCATGAAAGTCTGGGCATCACAAGTCCAGGGGTAGGGACCACGGTGAATTTCTAGCAGCATACGGTGGCCACCTCTCGTCCCTTTCCCCAGGGGAATCCTGATGAGGGGCCTTGAGCCAACTGCCCAGAAAATCTGGGGAGCGTGTGTTTTCCATGGTCTTTTCACCCATCTCTTTGAGGCTAGCAAATCAAAGAATTAGGAGACTACATTAACAGACAGACACCCAGAAAGCCCCAGAGCTTGTGCTAGCTAATGGGCCAAGGAACCCCTCCAAAACACTCAAGGTCACAATCTAGGCTTTCAGTGGACACCTAGGGGTCAGGAGGTTCAACGCACGGTTTTGCAGAGTTTTAACTCTTTCTCTTGGGCTTCCCAGTTCTCCTTCTGGGCATCTTCCTTCTGTAACTCTTCTTTCAGCACTGAGCACTGTGGAGAAAAAGGACAAGGCCACGGGGGCTTGGCTGGGGGTCCCAAGTACCTGTGTTCATGCCCAGGAGTGTTTCCTGCTGTATAACCCAATCACACCTCTGAATTCTGAGAGGTAAGACCATTTGTGTGATGGGAGCACGGGATCCTGCAGTCCTTCCCAGTTCACCCCTCTCATGAGTTCTGAGGAATAGAGCGTTTAAATTCCTCTTCAAAGTTAGCAAACTTCACTGCAGGGGAAATCCAGCTGTGCAGAGTCTGGGTACTTAGGGTGCAGGAATTGGGATGTTTTCACGCTGTGAACGGTGAGGGTGGAGGGGGCCGAGCCAGTGAGCTCGGGTCCATCTTACGGCTTTTGTGCAGGTTGAGTCTCAAAGACACAACTGCCCCGACTGGTGTGGAGGGGTAAACGGAGCTGTCTTGCCCGAAGGCAGCTCGGCAACAGGCATTAAGGGCATAAGGATGGATGTGCCTTCTTTTGACCCAGCAATTCCCACTTTAGGAATGTACCTTAAGGACAATGACTGGAGAAATAAGTAAATCTGTAGTTTCAAGGATGCTCTTCACAGAATTGTCCGTAACAGTGGAAGAAAAAAAAAAAAAAGAGGAAACAACCCAAGTGTTGTTTAGAACAGCAGACCACTTTATAACACTGGGTACATCCAGGAGAAAGTATGTAGCTTTTAAGACGAATGATAAGAGCGTTGATTTATTAGCACGGGAAAATAGTAAGTATTTAAAATTTTTAAAAATGTGCATAGTATAAATTCACTATAAAATGATTGATTGATTGATTTCTAGGCAATATATAGAAATAAGACTGGAAGAACATACATGAAAATATTAACACTGATTTCTCAAGGTAGCATTTCCTCTCCTCTTTTTATTTTTTCTTCTCAATGTCATCTACTTATTTTTCTAAAATTAACACACATGATGTATGTCATTTAAAAAAAAAGGCATATCAAATGTTCACAAGAGCAGTACCCTTGGTGGTGACGAGCCCTTCTGCTATTGGCCAGCACAGTCTAGAGGAGAAGGGACCTCATTCCGAGGTCAACGAGGAAGGGGAAACAGGGACATAAATCATCCAAATGCACTTCAGGAGGTAGAAGAGCCAAGCAGGTGCTGTCTTTGCAGATTCCTTCTACTTAGCACCAGCTCTGCATCCCCTTCCCGTCCCCAACACACACACACACACACACACACACACACACACACACACACAGACCCCACATTAAACAGCTATAGCACATGCCTGGGAAGACACTCTGCTTGGGAGAAACGAATGCAGAGGGCTTGGCCAGGCAGCCAACCTAGGGCAGAGGCAGAAGAGCACAACTAAAACCAGCCTCCCACTTCTCAGAAAACGATTTTGTCATCCCCATTTCACAGATGGGGAAATGGAGGCCAAATAAGTTACAATGAAAGAAAGCTCTGGGATGGGACCCTGGTCTGTCTGATCCCAAAGCTCGTGCAGTGCCTTTCACCAGCTCCAAACTGGGTATGGTACTACGTACCAGGTATTACTTACTGTGCCTTTTCCTTGGAACCTCAAGATCTGTTCTCACCCCACCCCCATGCAGACCTAGCTATCGGGTAGCCTCTGGGAATCTCTGAGTTGCCACCTGAGATGAAAGCTTTGAGGTTTTACCTTGACTCACAGAAACAGGCACATCATGCAAATACTGAGAAATCTTATCCTATAGAGTCAGGATTCTAAAGTTAGCATTGAAGGCAAGATTTGCAAATAGTCAAAGTTACATGTAAAAAGCTCTTTGCTTGCCTACCACGTCCATCTTCCATAGAGACATTCTACACACTAAAGTCTAAGGAAGGAATGAGCGTCTGCGTGTTTGCATCTGGATCTTCAGACGTTCTGCTTTGAAGACAGTTATGAGAACCAGCGGTGCTGGGACCACGATGCAGCCGTGTGGTCATCCGTGCTCACAGAGAGATCGTATTCTGTTTAATGTTAAACTTTGCAATGGCAGTATATGCTCATAGGTGGGTTTGTTGCTGGGATTAAACAAACTCATTTATAATAGGGGTTAGAAAATGTTTGCTGGATTTGAAAATCTATTATGCTTCTTCTGAGCCACATACACACTGTCCTTTGAAAGGCTTCAGAGAAGTTGGCCACCTGCCCAGCAGCTACCCTCCCTGTGTCCTTGGGCACTGGCCTCATCTCACCACCGTGTGTCATGTGACTCCACTGTGTCTGCTTTTCGCAGCTACAATTTGCTGATGACCCGACACTCACTCTGGAGCTGAGGGCTTCGAGCTGGTGATCCTTTTCTTTGTTCTCACTTTTCAGTTGATTCACCTCCTGTTGTAATTGTTGAACTTGACCATCCTTTACTAACACGTCTCTTTGCAAAGATGACACCATCTCTGTAAAAGAACCAAACCAAACCAAAACAAAAGACTCATGGAGGTGAAAGAGGCAAGAAGGATTCTTGGCAACACCATGGCTCTCAGCCAACGTTCGGACAAGACGTTCAAAACCCGGGCCACCACCGGTGCCCTCCTAGAACTGGGGAGGCTTTTTCCAAGGGTCACAGAGCAGGAATGGGAATGAGAGCAAAGTCCACGGAACAGGGTTTGAGGCTTCAGTGAGAATGAGGGGCAGTCAGCACCAGCGAGAGGAGAAGCCTTTGGGGGCCCCTTGTGGGCACAGGCCAGGCAAAGCCGGGAGGAGAGGCCACACCATGGGCCTGGGGAACAAAGGCCCAGCACAGGGAAGGTCCAGGAATTCTTCTCCAGAGGCCAGGAGACGGGCGTGTGGCAGAGGGAACTGCTGGACACTATTGATGGGGTGGGTGGTTGGTTTCACAGTCCTCTGAGTTTGGACCCCTCTCTACCACTTATTAGCTTGGTGGTCTTGGACAAGCTATTTCACCTCCCACTGTCTGTCCCACACAGAGTTATTGTAAGGGTCAAATGATGCAGTATGTCCCAAGAACACAAAGTGGCTAAATTATGTTTGTTCCATGGCGCCTATGATTTTTCTCGGCAGCCAGCTTCCAAAATGGCCCCAATGATCCCTACCACCTAGAATTCATGCCCTGGTTAGCCCCTCCCACCCTGAATAGGGCTGCCATGGGTAACCAATATGATACTCTGGAAATGACGGACTGTTTCCTCTGAGGCTGGGTCATAAAACACGCTGTGGCCTCCTCTTTGCTCTCTCTCCAATCATTCACTCTGGGGGAAGCCAACTGCTGTGTCGTGACGACACTCAAGCAGCCCTAGAGAGAAGCATGTGTGCTGAGGGACTAAGGCCTCCAGCCAATAGCCACATGAGCAGCCATTCTGAAGGGGGATCCTCCGGCTCCCCCCGAGGCTTTAGATGACATGACTGATGCCCCAGCCGACATCTTGCCTGCAACTCATGAGAACTAAGTCACCCCCCGCTCAAATCCTGAACTACAGAAACTGGAGGAGATAATAAATATTGGTTAGGGTTTTATCCATTACATTTTGGGGTAACTTGTTATGCAGCAATAGATAACTCCTCCATTACTGTAGTATCATTTTTTTAACATCTTTATTGGAGTATAATTGCTTTACAATGGTGTTTTAGTTTCTGCTTTATAACCAAGTGAATCAGTTATGCATATACATATCTCCCCATATCTCTTCCCTCTTGCATTGTAGTATCATTTTGAATAAAAGTGGGAAGAAGGGTGCATAAATGCAGTGGTATTGGGTTATCTCCTACGGTTCTTTTCTTGAAAGAACATCAGGCCCAGTTTTAGTGGTAGGTATCAATCAAGAATGTCTATGAAATAAAGCACAAAATGCTCCAGAATTTCATTTTAAAAATGAGCTTTGCCTCCAGGACAGAGTTCAGTTACTTGGAAATCCCTCTGGGGCTTGCCACACTTTGAGTGGGTCCAGCCCATCTCAAGCGTTATCCCAACCCAGGCCTGTCCGACTCCCTGATCGGAGAAGGTGGGATCTGAGACAGGCTTGATGCTTGGATGAGGTTTCACTGGCCGACATACGGGAGGAAGGTGAGGACCAGCGAGTTCATCCTTCCATTCCTGGTGCCCAGAACAGCACCTAGCCTGCGGGAGGTGCTCAGAAAACATCTGAGGACATCCCAAGTGAGGGAGGAGCATAAGCAGAGACCTGGGGGCAGCAGGGGGTGGGTGTGGGTGTGATTAAGTTGCAGAGTGAGGCAGAAGAAAAGCACAGATTCATACAGAGATGGGGATTCACGTGCGACTCAATGCTATGCCTGGCTTCTACAGCTGTGGGCATGTTTCCTGCTACGCACTGGCTGCTTTCAGAGTGATGTGCCCCTCCGAGGCTCACTGCCTCCTCCCTGTCACCTGCTTCTCTCCCTCCCCTCGTCTGTGAGTGGCCCCATCCTCTTCAGGTCTCTAGACATGTCAGTTTCTGCTTAAAAACCTCCACTGGATTCCCAACACCCTTGGAATAAAAACCCAGACCCCCCCGACCCTGCCCAGCCCCACAATCCCCTGTTCACTCCACGCAGGCTCGCTTGCCCTTGGCTTGTCCTTGCCCACCTGAAACAGGTCCTCTCTAAAAGAAGGACATAGCGGTGGAGGATACAACATGAACTGGTTAGAATCGGCTAGGTCCAAGGGGGCGTAAGATTCGAGTTCCAGGGGAACTGGAGCCCCATTACAGGCTCATTGTAACACATGAGCGAAATGACACACCCATCAGCACCAGGACTGTTCCGAGGCTGACCATAAAGGTCAAAAAGTGGGTGGTGGGGCTTCCCTGGTGGCGCGGTGGTTGAGAGTCCGCCTGCCGATGCAGGGGACACGGGTTCGTGCCCCGGTCCGGGAAGATCCCACATGCTGCGTAGCGGCTGGGCCCGTGAGCCATGGCTGCTGAGCCTGCACGTCCGGAGCCTGTGCTCCGCAATGGGAGAGGCCACAACTGTGAGAGGCCCGCGTACAGGAAAAAAAAAAAAAAAAGTGGGTGTTGGCCCAATTCCTGGAAATCCCCGCCCCTTCCCCAAAATATTAGAGTTGTCCCAATCCTCCCACTCTTTAGCCTATAAAATTACCCAGCCCATAAAAACTAACTGCCCCATATTTGGGGGTCTCTAGCCTTCTGAAATGGCCCACACTCTGTCTGTGGAGTGTGTTTCTCTCTAAAGAAATCCACTTCTTACTTTGTCTCTCACTGAATTCTTTCTGCATGAGACATAAAGAACCTGAGCTTTATTAAGTCCCGAGACCAGATGCATGATCTCGATTAAAAGATAGTGGGTTCTGAGTGGGTTCGAGTCCCAGCCCACGGGTTCAAGTCCCACCTGAGTTCCATGGTTGCACACCCACTAAGCTGGTCCCCCTTGGCCTCCCCCCTTGAAGCGCTGGCCACCACGACACACAGTTTATTTTCTCCACAGCAGCACTGCTCTCTGAAGTGGGCTTGTTTATTCATCCCTTTACTTTTATTGTCTGTCACCCCCTCCCAAATCTGTGAGTACAGGAATCTGACTGTCTTTTTTGGCTCTCCCTCCCAGGAGCCTGGAATGGGGCCTGACACCTAGTAGGAGCTCAAGAAACATGTGGAAGCAATGAAGGAATCCAGGGAATCAAAGCTCAGCCACAGCTGTGCGTTGGCTGCCCCTCTCCCAACCCAAGCCCTTTATCAGGGAACCACCTCTGATCAAATTAGAAAATGGTTTCCCTTGGGCCCAAGTGCACTCGGCTGAAATGGGTGAGACCATGGGTGCCTTAAAGGAGTGACCCCATTTTGTCCACGCTCTAGTTTGCACTCAGGCTGCTTTGTGGAACCACCCAAGCCACAAGGCGACCTGTGTTCTCCCTGGTGGGGCCAGTGCTCAGGAGACCTTGTAGCCAAGAGATACCATTCTCTCAAATATTTACCAGGCCCTGCCCTCGGAACTGGGTGGCAAGAAACCTCCACTGAGGGAGAACTCTAATGCACCGACACGGGTGATCCCTGAGGCTGCACCCAGGTCACGGGCACAGGTGTGCTGGTTGACTGGTGATGTCTGCAGGGGGAGGGCAGAAGCTCTGGGGCCTGAATGCAGAAGGGCCTCACCTGACGTGATGGCGGCGTCCCTCCTTAAGTTCTCGGCCTCGTGCTTCAGGGAGGTGATTTCTAAGTTTCTCTCAGACAGGGTCTGGCTCAGCACCTGGTTGTAGCCTTGCTGTAGGGCACTGATCTGTGGAAGGAGGCAACACACAGTCAGAGGGGGCCAGCCAGGCCTGCAGGACACGCCGGTACTTCTCCAACGTTGGGCAAAGAGTCGGGTTGATCTTGGATCGGGGTGTTGGGGAAACCAAGGTTTTCCGTTGTCACTAGTGGAAGGGGCAGGAGGGGGCCTGTTCCTTCAGTGACCACCATGTCATCGGTCCTCGAGACACGGACCTTATCTTTGTGGCCACCCAGGGGCTCCAGTGCTGCTGTCTTCCTATGACCTGTGGATTTTCAGCCATAAATAGACCAGCTGTTGGTTCCAGATCATCCAGCACTGACTGGATGCACAGCAAAGTTCAAGAGCCGGGAGCAGGTTATGAAATGAATTCCCTCTAATGAGAATAGAGGGTAGTTTATACCTCACAGAACACTCCAGAGTTTACAAAGCCCGTTCACACATGCTACACTGATACTCGTCACAGCGTTGCTGAAGGCTGACGTTCCCATTAATGTGCCCATTTTGCAAGGGAGCCAGGTTGAGACTCAGAGAGGCGAGGCCCCCTGCTCGGCATCACGTGGCTGGTCAGACGTGGAGTCTGATTCAAACCCAGTCTTTAGTTGCCTGGTTCCTCCTTCCCAGGTGGCTCTAGGAATGAGCGTGAGAAGTTGGAGGCTGTAAAGCATGGCATGGACTCGGGAGCCGGACTGTGGCCTTCAAGTCCTGCCTCTGCCAGTTAATGGGCTTTGTGAACACAAGGAGGACACCATATTCTGTTTCCTTTTGTTCAGTCTGTATGCGGGGTGATGGTAGTCCCAACCTGATAGGATTGTTAGAAGTATTTTAATAAGTTAACATGTGTACAAGTGCTCAGATCATGCCTGGCACACGGCACAGGGGGATGAGCTGTGACGGTCCTCTCCTCTACCTACCACGGGGTGTTTTTTTTGTTTTCTTTTTTTTTTTTTTGCGGCACGCGGGCCTCTCACTGTTGTGGCCTCTCCCTTTGTGGAGCACAGGCTCCGGACGCGCAGGCTCAGCGGCCATGGCTCACGGGCCCAGCCGCTCCATGGCATGTGGGATCTTCCCGGACCGGGGCACGAACCCATGTCCCCTGCATCGGCAGGCGGACTCTCAACCACTGCGCCACCAGGTAAGCCCTCACGGGGTGTTTTAGCTTCAGCTTCCCTCGTGCGTCTCTGGGGAAGATAGTTGGTAATCTTTATGTGTGCATTTGTAAGCCTTGCCAGGCTCACTTAAACGCCAGTGTGGTTGTTATTAAGAGGAAATACAAGGGCTTCCCTGGTGGCGCAGTGGTTGAGAGTCTGCCTGCTGATGCAGGGGACACGTGTTCATGTCCCGGTCTGGGAAGATCCCACACGCCGCGGAGCGGCTGGGCCCGTAGCCATGGCCCCTGAGCCTGCGCGTCCGGAGCCTGTGCTCCGCACTGGGAGAGACCACAACAGTGAGAGGCATGCGTACCACAAAAAAAAAAAAAAAAAAAAGAGGAAATACAGGAATCGTGGGTGGGAGCACCACAGGCCGGCTCTATCTATGGCTGCTGTGAGCACCCTCAAAATCCATGGATCAGAGCCCCCTCAAGGGCCGGTCCCTCTCCAGGGGTCTAGGTCTACACGTGAGGTGCGGAAGGCTCTCCATCAAATGCAACGTTGGTAAGGGCCCGAAAGTAGCTGCCAGGCCTCGGCCTCCACAGAGCAGGTACCCGAGAGGCCGGGAAAGAGAGCTGGGCCCAGAACCCCCTCCCTCTCGGTCTGATGTGGCCAGACTGCTTGTTCTGAGTGGCCAGGACTTTCCCACCTCAAGGTGCACTGTGGGCCTTTGCCCTGTGATTTTTCAGATGTCAGGCCACAGTACTCCCACAGGGACCCGTTTACTGGGGCATAAATGCCACGCAATCCGTAGACAGGACAAGAGCTAGCTTGTTTTGCTTTTCTTTTTTTTTTTTTTTGCAGTACGCGGGCCTCTCACTGTTGTGGCCTCTCCCGTTGTGGGGCGCAGGCTCCGGACGCACAGGCTCAGCGACCATGGCCCACGGGCCCAGCCGCTCTGCGGCATGTGGGATCTTCCCGAACCGGGGCACGAACCTGCGTCCCCTGCATCGGCAAGCGGACTCTCAACCACTGCACCACAAGGGAAGCCCCACTAGCTTATTCTGATAGATCAAAATGGAAGTGACAAGGAGAAGGGTGCAGTTTCTTTTCTTTTTTTAAAAATAAATTTATTTATTTTTGGTTGCGTTGGGTCTTTGTTGCGGTGCACAGGCTTATTGCAGCGCCTTCTCTTGTTGCAGAGCATGGGCTGTAAGTACACGGGCTTCAGTAGTTGTGGCACGAGGGACTCAGTAGTTGTGGCGCACGGGCTTAGATGCTCCGCGGCATGTGGGATCTTCCCCGACCAGGGCTCGAGCCCGTGTCCCCTGCACTGGCAGGTGGATTCCTAACCACTGTGCCACCAGGGAAGTCCTGGGTGCAATTTCTTTGTTCTCCTAAGGTAAGGTTGCCAGATTTAGGGGCGGAAAAAAGGATGTTCACTTAAAATAGGATTTCAGATAATGAATAATATTTTAGTGCAAATGTGTCCCATGCAATATTTGGGACACACACTAAAACGAAATTCTAAAATTCAAATTTAACTGGGTGTCCTTACTTTTTCTAGCAACCCCACCCGAAGAGAGTTCCTAAACTTCAGTCATTCATATACCACTTTCACTATTTTTCCCATGTCTCTTGGCTAGCCCCACTATAATTTCTTAGCATTTTTCGTAGAAGCAGCTCCCTTTTTAAACTTAAAAACGTGCATTAAATTAAAAATAACTGTTATAAGAGTAAATAGAGATTCAGTATCTTAAATAAAAATAATCCCTCCAAAAGAAGAAATACAGGAATTTCCCTGTTTACCATCAGACCAGGTTGCGGGCATCACACTAAAAAAAAAAAAAAAAAAAAAAAAGATTGGGGGGAGGTGGTGGGCATGCCCAGGTAATGGAGTTCGGGCGTGCTGATATGGCCACCAGATGGCGGTCACAGCCTTTGGTCTTGGTTTGTGTCCTTGGAAATCTTGTCATTATTACTCTGGTAGAATTAACAGAACCATCAAGGTCTCACAAGTTTTCTGACTCGTTTCATACACCATCATGGTTCAGAGTCTAGGACATTTGGGGCAGTTACACTTACTTTTTCCCTGGGGCACCTGAGACATTATTGGGGGGGGTCTATGCTAGAAGTTGCGGGGACACAGGTCACTCTGACCCCCACTCTCCCCAAGGCTATACTTTTGCATGTTTGTGCTTTGGAAACTTTGAGTGAAAAAATTCTTTCACATCTTACTTTTCTCTGTTGGGGGGAAATACAACTTTTCCATAAAAGGTCCTTGGAACACTGAAAGTGTTTGTAAGCTCTTCTCAGCTTAATGCTTTTATTTGCATGATACCAGAGATAGAACACACAGAGACAAACTTCCAGAAGGGAAAACATACGTTCCCCTCTAAGACTCCAGTGGTTTTGACAGATTGAAAATATTTCAATCTGAGTGTCAGAGTTTTAGGATTTCGGATTGCTGGAAAACTCCAAAGAGTCTTCAAACCTCTTTGATACTTTTACTATCAAAGTAAATATCCATATTGTTTGTAATGGCATAAATTCCAAGATGTTTAATGTCTGTTAAGCTGTGTAATAAAATGGGCACTGAATCATAAGAAAGTTAAGAGTGCTAGGAGGAGTGATTGTTTCAGGATGATAATTTGGCTTCTAATTAGCACAGGCGTATAAGAGCACATGGAGGTAAGAATTTTCTAGTGATATTGTAGCGGATCGAAGATCTCTGAGAGCAAATCATTATGCACACACCTTCGGGGACCAGGGAAAACACATAAAGTAATCAGAACCATAAATCAACCTGCCATGTGGCTTACACTTCTGGTGGAATGCTCTGCAGGCAGTAGAATACTTAAGAAACTAAAATGTCAGTGGATGAAACTCGATTTGAGTTCAAACCAATGGAGCCTCGGGTTCATATATGCCTTGCTATAAAATATTCTTCTTCAGTTATAAGTGAAGCTCCAGGGGTAGGGGTGGCAACAGCATGATGCATCAGTGTAATTATTTCTAGATAATTTCTTTGTAAAAAAACATTTTTTCCCCCAGATATCGGCAGCCACTTTAAATAAAACTCAAATTGGGACCGGCTGATATTCAAAGCTATGTGGAAATTATATAATATTCTATGTCAAATATATTTCAATTATTTAAAAAAAGGTATGTGGGGAATTCCCTGGCAGTCCAGTGATTAGGACTCTGTGCTTCCACTGCTGGAGGCCTGGGTTTGATCCCTGGTCAGGGAACTAAGATCCTGCAAGCCGCGTGGTACGGCCAAAAAAAAAAAAAGGTATGTGGGAATAATTCAGCCTCGTCCATGTACCTGAAAAAGACATGTCATTTTCTCAGGAAAGCTCTGAAATGGGAGAATAACTGAAAGGAATATTTCAGCAAAATTGGGTTCAGTTCAAGAAAAAGATGCTCATTAATGTGTCAGCTACATGTCAAGGTAGCTGTTTGCACTAATAATTCCTATAGGACCTGTTACTTTCATTGTTTTTTGAAAACCAGGTTTGAAGGAGAGTCATGAGTTCATTTAAATATTAGAGCATGTATTTGTTGACTTGTTTATTCTGTCTCCCTCACTAGAGCATAACAGGGGGAAGGATCATGTCTGTCTTGTTCTCTGCTGAATTCTCAGAGCCTGGAAGAGGGCATGGCACAGGATAGGCCCCCCAAAATATTTCTTTGGATTAATGGACGGATGGATGAATAAAGAACAAACAAACAGCCACAGTCCTAACAGAGTTCTAGAAGGTTACTGGGCCCAACCTTTGCCTTCATGGAGCTTACAGTTTCCTGCTAGAATCTCCTAGGTTCACCATACACAATCTGTGTCCTTTCTAGAGCACCATTTCTAGGACTGAAACTGTGTACCTAGAATCGGTTACAGAAGGGAAAGACAGTAAACAGAGCACAAGAGAACAAAGGCCCCCAAGCACTGACTACGGTTTTTTTTTTTTTCTCTCTCTCTCTTTTTTTAAATGTTTATTTATTTATTTATACTTTTCTTATTAGTCACCCATTTTATACACATCAGTGTATACATGTAAATCCCAATCTCTGAATTCATCATACCACCATCCCCACCCCCTGCCGCTTTCCCCCCTTGGTGTCCATACGTTTGTTCTCTACATGTGTGTCTCCATTTCTGCTCTGCAAACTGGTTCATCTTTACCATTTTTCTAGGTTCCAAATATATGTGTTAATATATGATATTTGTTCTTCTCTTTCTGACTTACTTCACTCTGTATGGCAGTCTCTAGATGCATCCACGTCTCTACAAATAACCCAATTTTCTTCCTTTTCATGGCTGAGTAATATTCCATTGTACATATGTACCATTTCCTCTTTAACCATTCGTCTGTTGATGGGCATTTAGGTTGCTTCCATGATCTGGCTATTGTAAATAGTACTGCAATGAACACTGGGGTGCATGTGGCTTTTTGAATTATGGTTTTCTCTGGGTATATGCCCAGTAGTGGGATTGCTGGGTCCTATGGTAATTCTATTTTTAGTTTTTTAAGGAACCTCCATACTGTTCTCCATAGTGGCTGTATCAATTTACATTCCCACCAACAGTGCAAGACGGTCCCCTTTTCTCCACACCGTCTCCAGCATTTGTTGTTTGTAGATTTTCTGATGATGCCCATTCTAACTGGTGTGAGGTGATACCTCATTGTAGTTTTGATTTGCATTTCTCTAATAATTAATGATGTTGAGCAGCTTTTCATGTGCTTCTTGGCCAGTGGTATATCTTCTTTGGAGAAATGTCTATTTAGGTTTTCTGCCCATTTTTGGATTGGGTTGTTTGTTTTTTTAATATTGAGCTGCATGAGCTGTTTATATATTTTGGAAATTAATCATTTGTCAGTTGCTTCCTTTGCAAATATTTTCTCCCATTCTGAGGGTTGTCTTTTCATCTTGTTTATGGTTTCCTTTGCTGTGCAAAAGCTTTGAAGTTTCATTAGGTCCCATTTGTTTATTTTGGTATTTATTTCCATTACTCTAGGAAGTGGATCAAAAAATATCTTGCTGTGATTTATGTCGAAGAGTGTTCTTCCTATGTTTTCCTCTAAGAATTTTAGAGTGTCTGGTCTTACATTTAGGTCTCTAATCCGTTTTGAGTTTATTTTTGTGTATGGCGTTAGGGAGTGTTCTAATTTCATTCTTTTACATGTAGCTGTCCAGTTTTCCCAGCACCACTTATTGAAGAGACTGTCTTTTCTCCACTGTATATCCTTGCCTCCTTTGTCATAGATTAGTTGACCATAGGTGCGTGGGTTTATCTCTGGGCTTTCTATCCAGTTCCATTGACCTATATTTCTGTTTTTGTGCCAGTACCATATTGTCTTGATTACTGTGGCTTTGTAGTATAGGCTGAACTTAGGGAGTCTGATTCCTCCATCTCCGTTTTTTCCCCTCAAGACTGATTTGGCTATTCGGGGTCTTTTGTGTCTCCACACAAATTTTAAGCTTTTTTGTTCCAGTTCTGTAAAAAATGCCATTGGTAATTTGATAGGGATTGCATTGAATCTGTAGATTGCTTTGGGTAGTATAGCCATTTTCACAATTTTGATTCTTCCAATCCAAGAACGTGGTATATCTCTCCATCTGTTGCTATCATCTTTAATTTCTTTCATCAGTGTCTTACAGTTTTCTGCATACAGGTCTTTGTCTCCCTAGGTAGGTTTATTCCTAGGTATTGTATTTTTTGGTTGCAGTGGTACATGGGAGTGTTTCCTTAATTTCTCTTTCAGATTTTTCATCATTAGTGTATAGGAATGCAAGAGATTTCTGTGCATTCATTTTGTGTCCTGCAACTTGACCAAGTTCACTGATTAGCTCTAGTAGTTTTCTGGTGCCATCTTTAGGATTCTCTCTGTATGGTATCCTGTCATCTGCAAACAGTGACAGTTTTACTTCTTCTTTTTCAATTTGGATTCCTTTTATTGCTTTTTCTTCACTGATTGCTGTGGCTAGGACTTCCAAAACTATGTTGAAGAATAGTAGTGAGAGTGGACATCCTTGTCTTGTTCCTGATCTTAGAGGAAATGCTTTCAGTTTTTCACCATTGAGAATGATGTTTGCTGTGGCTTTGTCATATATGGCCTTTACTATGTTGAAGTAGGTTCCCTCTATGCCCACTTTCTGGAGAGTTTTTATCATAAATCAGTGTTGAATTTTGTCAAAAGTGTTTTCTGCATCCATTGAGATGATCATATGGTTTTTCTTTTTCAATTTGTTAATATCGTGTATCACATTGATTGATTTGCATATATTGAAGAATCCTTGCCTCTCTGGGATAAATCCCACTTGATCATGGTGTATGATCCTTTTAATGTGTTGTTGGATTCTGTTTGCTAGTATTTTGTTGAAGATTTTTGCATCTATATTCATCAGTCATATTGGTCTGTAATTTTCTTTTTTTGTAGTATCTTTGTCTGGTTTTGGTATCAGGGTGATGGTGGCCTCAGAGAATGAGTTTGGGAGTGTTCCTTCCTCTGCAATTTTTTGGAAGAGTTTGAGAAGGATGGGTGTTAGCTCGTCTCTAAATGTTTGATAGAATTCACCTGTGAAGCCTTCTGGTCCTGGACTTCTGTTTGTTGGAAGATTTTTAATCACAGTTTCAATTCCATTACTTGTGATTGGTCTGTTCATATTTTCTATTTCTTCCTGGTTCAGTCTTGAAAGGTTATAACTTTCTAAGAATTTGTTCATGTCTTCTAGGTTGTCCATTTTATTGGCATAGAGTTGCTTGTAGTTGTCTCTTAGGATGCTTTGTATTTCTGCGGTGTCTGTTGTAACTTCTTTTTCCTTTCTAATTTTATTGATTTGAGTCCTCTCCCTCTTTTTCTTGATGAGTCTGGCTAATGGTTTATCAATTTTGTTTAACTTCTCAAAGAACCAGCTTTTAGTTTTATTGATCTTTGCTATTGTTTTCTTTGTTTCTATTTCATTTATCTCTGCTCTGATCTTTATGATTTCTTTCCTTCTGCTAACTTTGGGTTTTGTTTGTTCTTCTTTCTCTAGTTCCTTTAGGTGTAACGTTAGATTGTTTATTTGAGATTTTGCTTGTTTCTTGAGGTGGGCTTCTATAGCTATAAACTTCCCTCTAAATCTATGGGATGCTTTTGCTGCATCCCATAGGTTTTGGATCGTCGTGTTTTCATTGTCATTTGTCTCAAGGTATTTTTTGATTTCCTCTTTGACTTCTTCAGTGATGTCTTGGTTATTTAGTAACGTACTGTTTAGCCTCCGTGTGTTTGTGTTTTTTACAGGTTTTTCCCTGTAATTCATTTCTAATCTCATAGCGTTGTGGTCAGAAAAGATACTTGATATGATTTTAATTTTCTTAAATTTCCTGAGGCTTGATTTTTGACCCAAGACGTGATCTATCCTGGAAAATGTTCCATGCGCACTTGAGAAGAAAGTGCAATCCGCTGTTTTTGGACAGAATGTCCTACAAATATCAATTAAATCTATCTGGTCTATTGTGTCATTTAAAGCTTGTGTTTCCTTATTAATTTTCTCTTTGGATGATCTGTCCATTGGTGTAAGTGAGGTGTTCAAGTCCCCCACTATTATTGTGTTACTGTTGATTTCCTCTTTTAGAGCTGTTAGCAGTTGCCTTATGTATTGAGGTGCTGCTATGCTGGGTGCATATATATTTATAATTGTTACATCTTCTTCTTGGATTGATCCCTTGATCGTTACGTAGTGTCCTTCCTTGTCTCTTGTAACATTCTTTATTTTAAAGTGTATATTATCTGATATGAGTAATGCTACTCCAGCTTTCTTTGATTTCCATTTGCATGGAATATCTTTTTCCATCCCCTCACTTTCAGTCTGTATGTGTCCCTAGGTCTGAAGTGGGTCTTCTGTAGAAAGCATATATATGGGTCTTGTTTTTGTATCCATTCAGCAACCCTGTGTCTTTTGGTTGGAGCATTTAATCCATTCACGTTTAAGGTAATTATCGATATGTATGTTCCTATGACCATTTTCTTAATTGTTTTGGGTTTGTTTTTGTAGGTCCTTTTCTTCTCTTGTGTTTCCCACTTACAGAAGTTCCTTTAACATTTGTTGTAGAGCTGGTTTGGTGGTGCTCAATTCTCTTATCTTTTGCTTGTCTGTCAAGCTTTTGATTTCTCCATCGAATCTCAATGAGATCCTTGCTGGGTAGAGTAATCTTGGTTGTAGGTTCTTCCCTTTCATCACTTTAAGTATATCATGCCACTCCCTTCTGGCTTGTAGACTTTCTGCTGAGAAATCAGCTGGTAACCTTCTGGGAGTTCCCTTGTATGTTATTTGTCATTTTTCCCTTGCTGCTGTCAATAATTTTTCTTTAATTTTTGCCAAGTTGATTACTATGTGTCTCGGTGTGTTTCTCCTTGGGTTTCTCCTGTATGGGACTCTCTGTGCTTCCTGGACTTGGGTGGCTATTTCCTTTCCGATGTTAGGGAAGTTTTTGACTATAATCTCTTCAATATCTTCTCGGGTCCTTTCTCTCTCTCTTCTCCTTCTGGGACCCGTATAATGTGAACGTTGTTGTGTTTAATGTTGTCCCCGAGGTCTCTTAAGCTGTCTTCATTTCTTTTCATTCTTTTATCTTTATTCTGTTCCGCAGCAGTGAATTCCACCATTCTGTATTCCAGGTCACTTATCCGTTCTTTTGCCCCAGTTATTCTATTGATTCCTTCTAGTGTATTTTTTTTTCAGTTATTGTATTGTTCATCTCTGTTTGTTTGTTCTTGAATTCTTCTAGATCTTTGTTAAACGTTTCTTGCATCTTCTGGATCTTTGCCTCCATTCTTTTTCTGAGGTCCAGGATCATCTTCACTATCATTATTCTGAATTCTTTTTCTGGAAGATTGCCTCTCTCCATTTCATTTAGTTGTTTTTCTGGGGTTTTATCTTGTTCCTTCATCTGTTACATAGCCCCCTGCCTTTTCATCTTCGCTGTCTTTCTGTGGATATGGTTTTTGTTCCACAGGCTGCAGGATTGTAGTTCTTCTTGCTGCTGCTGTCTGCCCTCTGGTGGATGAGGCTATCTAAGAGGCTTGTGGAAGTTTCCTGATGGGAGGGACTGGTGCTGGGTAGAGCTGGCTCTTGCAATGGTGGGCAGAGCTCAGTAAAACTTTAATCTGCTTGTCTGCTGATGGGTGGGTTGGTTTCCCTCCCTGTTAGTTGTTTGGCCTGAGGTGACCCAACACTGGAACCTACCCGGGCTCTTTGGTGGGGTTAATGGCATACTCTGGGAGGGCTCATGCCAAGGAATACTTCCCAGAACTTCTGCTGCCAGTGTCCTTGTCCCTTGGTGAGCCACAGCTGCCCCCCGCCTCTGCAGGAGACCCTCCAACACTAGCAGGTAGGTCTGGTTCAGTCTCCTATGGGGGTCACTGCTCCTTCCCCTGCGTCCCAATGCACACACTACTTTGTGTGTGCCCTCCAAGAGTGGAATCTCTCTTTCCCCCAGTCCTGCCAAAGTCCTGCAATCAAATCCCACTAGCCTTCAAAGTCTGATTCTCTAGGAATTCCTCCTCCCATTGCCAGACCCCCAGGTTGGGAAGCCCGATGTTGAGCTCAGAACCTTCACTCCAGTGGGTGGACTTCTGTGGTATAAGTGTTCTCCAGTTTGTGAGTCACCCACCCAGCAGTTATGGGATTTGATTTTATGGGGATTGCGCCCCTCCTACTGTCTCTTTGCGCCTTCTCCTTTGTCTTTGCATGTGGGGTATCTTTTTGGTGAGCTCCAGTGTCTTCCTGTCGATGATTGTTCAGCAGTTAGTTGTGATTCCAGTGTTCTCGAAAGAGGGAGTGAGAACATGTCCTTCTACTCCGCCATGTTGAACCAAATCTGACTACGGTTTTAAGCAGAATTATGCACTGAGGCCAAAATTCATCAATGACCAATTGCTTTTTTATCAACTTTGTTGAGATATAATTTATGAACAAGATCAGTGGCCAATTTTAAAGTAGTTCTTTAAAACTTAAAATTTTTTTTTTTTTTTTTTTTTTTGGATTTAGTTTCAGGAGGAAGGAAGTTGACTGGTAAATCCAAACATTCTGGGTGGAGAATTTTTGGTGAAATTCCCTATAAATGAACCAGCAGCTGCCTTCAGGGTTTGATAAAGGCCTCAGTGTTTGGAACACTGTGGGGTTCCTTCTCCCCATCTCCAGCTCTTTCTGGCTGGGTCCGGGTGGGTGTGAGAAGTGGTCACTGAAGCGACAGGAGTTGGGTGGAAATGCAAAGTGGGTGTGAAAGCATGAGGTGTACAAGGTGGCAGAGCTGAGCCCAAATCACATCACTGCCTCTCACTTGCTGTGCAAGCTGTAACAAGCTCCTGGGCATCTCTGAGCGTGCCTCAGTCTCCTCATCTGTAGAATGGCATCTGCCAGAAGACTGAGGTTTAAATAGCTAATGAGGGGACTTCCCTCATGGTGCAGTGGTTAAGAATCTGCCTGCCAATGCAGGGGACACGAGTTCGAGCCCTGGTCCAGGAAGATCCCACATGCTGTGGAGAAACTATGCCCGTGGGCCACAACTACTGAGCCTGCACTCTAGAGTCCGTGAGCCACAGCTACTGAAGCCCTCATGCTGCAACTACCGAAGCCCACGTGCCTAGAGCCCATGCTCTGCAGCAAGAGAAGCCACTGAAATGAGAAGCCCACGCACCGCAGTGAAGAGTAGCCCCTACTCACTGCAACTAGAGAAAGCCCGTGCACAGCAACGAAGACCCAATGCAGCCATAAATAAATACATTAAATAAGTAAATAAATAAATAAATAAGCTAATGCACCCAAAGCACCTGCACCGGGGCCTGAACATGGTAGGCACTTAATCAAATCTAATATTGTTCTTACAAGGCTAGAAACTTGCCAACCCTCCACTCCCTGGATCTGCACTCTTCACCATGCTGTGCTCACTGCCCATTTCTAACTACCCGGGTGGCTCCCCCCAGGCTCTACCTGAGAGCTGTCACCCTGTGTTGTGACCCCAAGGCCCCGACCCACTTGTCTCTGAGCCCTACCTGGTTTTTCAAGCTCTGGATCTCTCTCTGTTGGGCATCGTCCTCTTCATGCAGAACCTGAAACTTGGGCGGGATCACCCTCTCCTTCTGCCTGGAGGCAGCTGTTTCCAACAGCTTCTGCCTCAGGTTGGCCACTTGGTTCTGCAGGCTTGCTATCACGGTGTCTTTGTATTTAGATTCAAGTTCAAAATCGGAGAGACGGCTGACTTCTTTTCCCAGCAGCAGAATTATTTCATCCTGGGTGGAGGACAGATGGGAAATTTACTAGGTGTGGGTCTGGATGTAAGGCTGAGCCCATTTAAAGAAAGACAGGAAAAATATGGTATCATTCTTTGGGAAGGTGAGGGCAGGCAGGGAGGGAAAAAGCAGACTTTCAAGGCTATCTCTGTCACTTCGAAAATCTCATAGAGACAAGAATTGGGTTAAAATGAGGTAATTGTATATAGACTCCTGTAATGGATGTCTGTACCTCACAGGTACGGAAACTTTCCTTTCCCCGAGAATTAGACTTTCATATTAAGAACAACCATCCCACTTGGGAACATTTGTTGCTAGAAAGTTTACTTAGAATGATTTCATTTATAATATACAGCCTAGCACACTGGGGGCCTAGGAAAGGTACTTAGGAAAACAACATTCTGTATGACCACTTTCTGCCTATAATGAGGGTTATTTGTTTTAACTTAAAACATTCTTAACTGTTTGTTTTCCCTTTCCTCTCTTCTAATATTTCCTGCCTCTTTTGGCTATTCATGTATGAATTTTTTCCAGGTAACTCAATCAGGAAAGTAAATGAGACAGGAATAGTGATTTATTTGCATGGGCTCATGTAAACTTTCGGCTGGAAAAACAAAATTGCTGGTAGACTGTACCCACAGGTATAATTCACCCTGTCCTCCATCTCTCCAGTGAAAAAGCTCTGCAGCCAAAGAATTGGTTAGGTTTTCCAAAAAAGGAAAAAAAAATTCCCCCAAACTTCTCACCAGACGTTATCAATAAAATGTCAGAAAAACTGAAGAAGAAGAAGAAGAAGAAAAAATTCCCCAGAGGCCTTTTCCAAAGCAGTCACGGGAGGAGGTAAACGGGCAATTTCTGGGCCAGCTCATTCCCAGGAGAGCCGTCCAGTCAGCCTCACGACCTGCTAGCTCCGTGACCTGGGGCAGGACAGGGTCTCGCTCATGAGAAAGCCTGTCTGACATTGCCAGCTGCTGCCAGGGGCCTTCCTTTGGGTCCTTGTGAAAGTTGGTGGCAAAACTTCAAGAGAGAGCATCAGACATATTCCCTACTCCTGGGCAGTTTCCCCTGTTTCACCCTGTTATCATCAGCCAGGTGCTTATTCATTTTTCATGCAACAAACTTTCATCGGGCAGCAACTAAGTGCCAGGCCCCGTGCCAGTGCTGGAATATAAGAAGTTTGCAGAGGGCAGTGGACAGCTGTGGGTTCTGCTTTCCTGGTGAGGGTCCCCTTGCCCTTCTGGAGGGAGCGTTCCTCCTTCCATGGGGTCTGGGTAGGATTGTCAGTCATGTGCCCTGCTCCTTCTTGTCCCGCCTCCCCATGTGCATGTGGCCCAAGCTGGTCAATCAGAGATTTCACACATCGATTACAGAGGGAGAGGAATCTTGCCTTCTTTTGGATCATAAACTTTAAATATGTAGGCTTGTTTGCCTGAGTTTGTCTTTTCTGACACACAAAGCCAGCCTTATGTAGAAAGCCAGACTCTGAGGGAAACAGAGGGGAGAGGTTGGTAGTGGGGAAGTGTTCTGATGACATTATTCAAGCTCCTGGATCTAGCCATACCTGAAGCTAGTGGCCCTTTAAATTTTCCAATAAGTTGAGCTAATCGATGCTCCCCCTCAAGCTAATTTGTTTATTGTCACTTGAAGGAGTCCTGGCAAGTCAGGGTATAAACGACTTATAAAGAGAAAGAATTCTTTCTATTATAAATAGAAAAAATGATAAATGGCTTATAAACATTTTCTATAAATAGAAAAAATTATAGTGGTTGCACTATATTTCCGAGTTAAAATTGAGGCAGGTTGAAAAATGGCAACAAATACTTTGCAGTCTTGCCATCCAGTCTATTTCCCCACCCTCTAGTCTGGGCTGGCCCCGTGACTTGCTTTAACCAATGGAATGGAGTGGAAGTGATGCTGCATGATCTCCAGGCAAGTTCTTACAGGCTGTGCAGCTTCTGCTCTGGCCCCCTGGGAACCCCGAGACCACCGTGCTGTGATGAAAAACCACATGCACAAAGGGGCGCACCAGTCCAGGCGTCCTGGCTGAGGCCCTAGATGTGGGAAGGAGGCCAATGGAGACCGACCACCAAACTGGCCAAGCCAGCGGCTGACTGAGGCCGCATGAGTGAGGCCAGAGGACGCGAGCAAAGGAACCTTCCAGGTCAACCCATAGATTCTGGGGAATAATGAATTGCTGTTGGAAGCCGCTAAGTTTTGGGATGGCTTGTTACACAGCGATAAATACAGAATCTGAGTGTGGCTTCTCGCCTTTCTGCAACATTTTTCAGAGTCTGGTCCCAGGATGCCTGGTTGGAACCCCCTGCCTCCTGAAGGTTTGAATTTCCGTGTCTGACAAGAACCCCAGGTAGGTCTGCTCCTCACAAACTCTGAGAATTGCTGCAGGAGCAGGCCCTGGCCCTGAAGGAAAGCGAGATATTATAGACTGCTTCTTTTAGAGTAACTTTCGAGTCGTGTCTGAGTGGGGAGAAATTGACCTGGGCCCTTCCCAGGATGGCTTGAATCCACCTGTTCTGCTCGCATCCCTGCTTTAAACCTCTCTGGTTCTTTAACGAGTCTCTTGGCCCAGGCCTCCCTGACTTCAGGGCTCAATTCCTCCTGCTAGGAACGTGTTTTTGCGTCACTGTCCCATCACTGAAGGTTGACCAAGTGATTACTGTGTGGGAGTTAGAAGTACCCGCTGAGAAGCTAACCAGACCTCGCTTTGAATCCTAACACTGCTCCTTGCATTGGGCAGCCGTGAACACATCACTGAACCTCTCTGAGCTTCAGTTTCCTCATCTGCAAAGTGAGGGTGATAAAATCTATTTTGAAGATGGTGAAGATTAACGAGGTAATAAATGTCAAGTGCACAGGACATGGCCCAGCACACAGTAGGTGCTCAGTACCTTGTAGTTGTAGATGTTATTTGGGATAAAATGAGCAGTGGCCAAACCTGGCTGAATGTCTTGGGAGGAAGAGGTGGTTTCTTGGAAGTAGGAAAAAGGGACGGTCCTTGAGACACAGAGAACAAGAGGCAGTGGCAATCTCTCCATGGTCCCTCTTGCTGCTGTAGCTCTGTGCTTCCCCGAGACCCCTCACCTTATCGTACTGGGCCAGGTCCTGGTCCACAAAAATTTCTCTGTAGGGCTCTGCCCCAGGAATTTCCTCGGCCACTGATTGTTCCGACAGTTCCGCCGCGTTGGTCCACACTAACACACAAGATCAACAGAGAATGCAGAGGAGACTGTGAGTTTCCCCAAAGTCTTAAAAAATATTTTCAGATTAACCTTCACATTCATGAGACTTATGCACTGAAAGCATTACAGGAGGACAGGAAAGGGTAAGAGCTGCCTCATTTCTCTTCCCCAGCATTAACTGCACTGATGCACTGTGGTGTGTCTCTTTCCAGACATTTTTCTATGCCGCATAAGAGGTGATGACCTTGGGCAAGTCATTTGCTCTTTCTAAGCCTTCGTTTCCACATCCATAATTTAGGATCACTGATAGTCTCTGCTATAAAGGGCTATCTGGAGATTAAATAGAATAATGATATAGAGCAGGGGTTGGCAAACTATGGCCCTGCGGCCAAATCTGGCCTTCTGCCTATTTTTGTAAATAAAGTTTTATTGCAACACAGCCACAGTGATTGATTTACATATTATTTATGGCTGCTTCCCAGCTACAAAGGCAGAGCTGACTAGTTGCAGCACAGACCATGTGACCCACAAATCCTAAAGTATTTACTATCTGGCTCTTTACAGGAAAAGTTTGCTGACCCCTCATGTAGATCATTTAGCACTAAACATTAGCTATATATTTTTTATTGCAGTCATATCTTTTCAAAAAACAAAAATGCATTTACATGTCAGAGATTCTTATCCAGCTTACTTTTCAGCTAACAATATGAAAAACATCTTCCCATGTCAGTATTTGAAGCTGTACTGGGTCCTTTTCAAGGGTAGCATTGTGGTCCATTGTCCAAGTGTGCCAAACGTGTTTAACTAGGATCCACTTGATAGACATTTAAGCTTTCCTAATTTTTTTCTTATTTACCCCAATATTACAAGGCCTGTTTATATGACTTTCGGGGAATATGGCATTGTGTTTGGGGGCCCCACTCTGTATCACATCAGACATCTCGCAATTCACTCACATCAACACTGAATGGTGTAGAAACCATTTTCTTGGTGTAGAAACGTTTGTAAAGATTTCTATAATTCTACTTGTGAAACCACTTGGGCCCAAGCAGCGTATTTTAAATTTCCAAGTGACTATGGTTTCTGGACAGTCACTGCACATTCTTATCTTCCTGTGAAGTGAGAAGCTGAACAAATTGTTTTCAGTGGTGATGAAACTTTAATGAGTATTAACATTAATGATGAATGAAGCACGCACTATCATGTTTGAGGACATTCATCATTTATTCATTTTGCTTCTGCCTTTTTTATTTATGCATTTTAGAATCAAAGATTCCTGCCCCCCAGCCAGGTCTCAAACCTCTTTGTGGACCCCAGAACCTCTAGTGGACATAGCTGATGGCCTGTGGTGCCCGGAGAATGCACAGCCTTGCGTGTTGAATGAGCAGCCCTGGCCACAGTGTTTCCTGGGGCACGAGGAACAGAAGGGCCTGGAACTTCAGCAGCTGCCCATTTTCTCTCCCTCCACCTCCCCAGCTAGGTCCATGATTAGAAAACTTTTATTTGAAGCTCACTGCCCCCATCTGACTCTCTTGGATCCTGAGCAGCTAAGTCCTAACTGACTATAGCAGCAGTGCCTGATAGAGAAATAAGGGGAGCTACAGAATGCAATTTTCAATTTTCTAGTAGTCGCATTAAAAAGGTGAAAAGGAGAGATGAATTTTTTAATGATCAATTTGATTTAACCCAATACATTAAAAAAACATCATTTCAACACGTAATCGACAAAAAATATGGAGATATTTTATATTCTTTTTCTTCGAGGCATGAAGCCTTTGAAATCTGGGGTTTATTTTACACTGATTGTGTATCTCAATTTGGAAACTGAATTTTCAGGAGGAAGACTTGATCTGTTTTCAGATTCCTCAAGAAATCGGCTCCCACTGGAGGAAGGTACTGCCTGGCCTGTGTCCCCAGGGAGGGCCACGGGGTCTGACCCTAAATGGGCCCCTGTCCAGTCTCAGCTTAGAGTTCTGGCATCTGATGCCATCTCTAGGGGTGACTCTGGCTGCCTCTGCAACCCTGTCGTGGCTGTCTTGAGGGACCCTTCCCCGCAAGATGATGGCCGGAGTGGGACTTCATAAAACTTACAGAACAGGCTGATCGATGGGGTCCCTTTATTAGGGAAGGTGTGTTTACCGAAAGTCTTTGTGGGGCTAGAATTTGCTCTGAGACTCGCTTTCCTTACACCCAGGCAGGGAGGTGCTGGAGCAGTTACCCCTCACCTGCCCCAAACTTCTTTACCGGCTACTGTTATTTATCAGAAAGAACCTAAGGGCCATGTATGACCAAACCGGCTTAACTCTAGCTGCCGGATCCTTCGGAGGTCCCAGTGGGGAGAAGCCCCAGGGAGGGTCGGGAGGGCTGGGGCGGTGGGAAGGCGGATATGGGGACGCAGGCACTTTAAGAATTTTCGGGCATGAGCTGTTGGCCAAAGGGCAGGGAAGTTACTTTAATATTTTAACAACCCCCAGCTGTCCTGGTGCGCTCCAGTAATCACCAGTCTGCAGCAGGGGCAGTATGTGTGCACCTTAACTGTGTCTTTCAGACATTGTAAGTTGTAAATAAAAGTTAAATAACAATCATGGTTAGGTAATAACTTAATTTTTAAATTTTAATATTTAAAATTTAAATATTAAAATTATTAAAATATTAAAATTTAAATATTAAAATATTAAATATTTTAATATTTACTGAATGTTCGCTATGCACCTGGCGCTGTGCTCAGCACTTACACGCAGGATACGATTTCGTCTTCATAACAACCCAGTGAGATAGGCATTATTATTCCCATCTCCATTTTATACGTGAGAGATATGAGGCACAGAGACGGCAAGTCACCTGCTCAAGGACACACAGCTGGTAAGTGGTAGAGTCAAGGGATGAACCTAAGTTTGTTGGATTCAGAGCCCATGCTTTTAACCACTATGCAGTCAATGTATTGAAGTGGGAAGATGTTTATGACATATTATTGAATTTTAAAAATCAGGTAGGGAATTCCTTGGCAGTCCAGTGATTAGGATTCTGTGCTTCCACTGCAGGGGGCACAGGTTCCATCCCTGGCTGGGGAACAAAGATCCTGCAAGCTGAGCGGCACGGCCAAAAAAAGAAAAAAAAAGGTTACCTATGTTAGGTTCATATGATCCCATTATTGGGAAAAAAATATATATATATATGAATCAAGATGCTATTTTAATAAGTCACTCCACATATTTTCTTTTCTCAGTAATTCTTCCCCACCTCCCATGAGCTCTTGCCATTAAGATTTGGCCTTGGAGCTGACGTTTTATTGCCTTGTGGTAAAGGAAGGATGAGTATTAACTAGAACAGGGTGAGTTTTCCCCCAGGCAAAATGACGTTTTCATTTTTGACAATGTCTGGAGACATTTTTGAGAACCACAGTTGGGGGGGTGGTGGTGGTGTTGCTACTGGTATCTCTGGTGGGTAGGAGTCAGGGATGCTGCTAAACACTCTACAGTGGACAGGACAGATCCTTCAACAAGGAGTTATGCGACCCACCTGTCACTGTGCCAAGATTGAGAAACCCTGACCTGATTTGCAGTAAATAAATCCTTGGCTTTGGGTTTTCAAATAGAATTTTTCAAGTCTAAAGCAAGGTGACAGTCTAACAGTAAACCAATTTAATTGGAAGAGCCCAGCTTTGCTAAGAGAGGAAAGAGCTTTCTTGGAACCCTTAAAAAGAGGTGTTTTCTGTCAAGAGACAGCATGGAGGACTGGAGCACAGAGTTTTCTCTGAAGCGTGGAGTAGAGAGGCCCAGACACAAAGGAACTCCCCATGACACGGGAAGATGAAAGTCCTTTTCTGAGGATGGGGAGTGTGTCAGGGGAACGAGGGTAAACGTTTGGAAACATGAGACCTGGCTGAGAGGCTGAGGAGATAGAGCCCAGGTAGATGTGAGGGACTCTAAGCCATATGACTCTTCCTTCATTTCTCCAGGGGGGATGCAAGTCCTTTAGAGAAGCCCCAAGTTCAACATGGCACTGGAGAAACCGGTGATTACAGCGGAAAAATTTAAATGGCGGAGTGAAAAAAAGAAAAGAAACAGCCCATGTGACATGTGTCCAAAGGACGCATTAAAAAAACCCCACAAAACCCTGTATATATGTTCATAAAACAGAACATGATCCATACAACAAAATGAATGAATCTCAGAAATACTATGCTGAGTGAAAGAAGCCTTCCACAAAGGAACGTGTACTACATGGTTCTGTGTACTTGAGATTCTAGAACAGGAATATCTAATCCATGGCTGGAAAAGAGTTCAGAAGAGTGGGTGCCTCTGGGGCCTGGGGCTGGGAATTGACTGGGGAGGGACATGAGGGAACTTTCTGGGGTGATGGTAATGTTCTATATCTTGATAGGAGTTTGGGTTACATAGGTGTACACGACCGTCAAAACTCAGTGAGCACACTCAAGATCTACACCTTTCATGGTGTGGTAGCCAGTCTCCCAGATGGCCCCACTGATTCTTGTCTCTTGGTATTCAGACCCTTGCATCATCCTCTCCAATACTGGATGGACTTTATATTAGTTAGCTGGGGCTGCCATAACAAAACACCACAGGAGGTCTTAACAAAAGAAATTCATTTTCTCACAGTTCTGGAGGCTGGAAGTCCAAGATCAAGGTGTGGGCAGGTTTAGGCCTCTCTCCTTGGTTTGCAGACGGCCACCTTCCTGCTGTGTCCTCACATGCCCTTTTCTCTGTGCACGTGCATCCCTGGCGTCTCTCTCTCTCTTCTTACAAGGACACCAGCCCTTGGATTAGGGCCCACCCAATCATCTCATTTGAACTTACTCATCTATTTCAATACACTATCTCCAAATATGGTCACATTCTGCGATATTGGGATTGAGGCCTCAGCATATGCATTTTGGGGGAATGCAATTCAGTCTGTAACAAAGCTTCTCTATGTAACCAAGGATATTGCAGAAATGACACAGTTTGATTCCTGAGGTTAGATCCTAAAAGACATTGCAGCTTCTGCCTCACTCGCTAGGACCACTTGTCTGGAGGAGCTGGCAGCTTGAGGATACTGAAGCAACATATGGAGAGGTCCGCTTAGTGAAGAACTGAGGCCTCTTACCAAAAGCCATGGGAGTGAACCATCCTAGAGGTGGGTCCTCCAGCCCCAGACAAGCCTCCAGAGGACCACAGCCCAGCCACCACCATTACTGCCACCTCATGGACAAGCCTGAGCAAGAATCCCCCAGCTAAGCCATTCCCAACTTCCTGACTCAGAGAAGCTATGAGATAATAAATGTTTACTGTTGTTTTAGGCCATTACATCCTGCAGTAATTTGTTATGCAACAATAAGTAGCAAATACAGGTTTGGGCACCAGGAGTGGTGGAAAATTTAACAAAAACCCTAAAATGTGGAGTGGTTTGGGATGGAACAGTGGCCAGAAGCTGGAGGACTTTGGCCAAGACTCTTTGAGAAAGCCTGAAGAGTCTTAGTAGAAGCCCGATGGCCTTTGAGGAGGCCGTGAGGGAAGGGTTCCAGGAAAGTGAGGAAAATGTTACTGGGGTTAAGGGATCCTTGTTAGGTGGTGGCAGAAGGTTTCCTAACACGTTGCCTGTGGTCATGAGGAAGGTAGAAAATGTTTGTGATGAGGCTGAGTGGTCAAGCTAAAGAGAGTCCCAGACAGAGTCTTGGAAGGTGCTGCCTGGTTACTTCTTGCTAATTATAGTGAAATGTGAGGGGGAGAGACAGTTAAAGGAAGGGCTGTTAAACCAGGGCAATGCTCTGGGCTTGAAAATTCCCTGCCTCTCCAGGTGGCAAATGAAATGTAAGAAACAGGTTCTGGGCAAAGATCAAATCAAGGGCACTCTCAAGAAATCACAGTCTAGAGAAGAAGCTGAGGGTGTGGTTTTAAAATCCTTTGTTAAGAATACAGGTCCAGGGCAGTGTCCAAGACAACCCTTCGATCCAAGAACTGGGCTTCTAAGAAGCTTCTGTCCTTTGTCAGTCTTTGCAGAAGCCCATGGTGGAAGGGCTTGTGACAAAAAAATCTGTGGGCGTGGGTTTTGCCTAATAGGATGAACCCCAATAAGAAGCACTGCCAACTCAGACTGACGGAGACCCACAAAAGTCAAAGAAGCGTCTGGACCCCCAAGCTTCTACAGGCAGGAAGCAGGCTATAAAACTATGCAGCCACATCCATGGGACACCTTTCATAGGAAAGGGAGGACGACTCAGAAGGTGGAACTCACGGACCAGGGGCAGAGCCAAGAGCCCTGGAAAGTCATTTCTGGGCAAGAGTTGGACTGAAGCCCAGTCAAGGAACTGCCGATATTTTCCCAGCTGGACTTCAGAACTGCTTTGGGCCAGGGACTCCTGTGTGTTTCCTGTTTTTCTTCTTTTGGAACAAGAGGAGTGTATGTAGCAGTGATGCTATGTCTGTCCCACCAATATGTGCTGGGTGTGTGAGGGACAGACCCTTTGTTCAGAGGTCTTCAGATTTCTGGAAGTAGTACTTGATGAGCTGAACGTAACGTACTACACCCATGAGCCCCATCTGTACCTGGACTTGATTTAGACGAGATTCTGGAATTTGAGCCGATGCTGTTACTGGGGTGAGATTTTGGGGGGCCTCGGGAGAGAGGAGGAGGAGTGTGAATCATTGAGGACCCGAGGGCAGGCTGTGGTAGCCAGCCTCCAAGATGACTGCTGATAATCCCCGCCTCCTGGTCTTCAGGCCTGTCTGTAGTCTTCTCCCACACTGGAGGGTGACGCCCTGTGTGACCAGCAGGATATTGCAGCAATGACAGAGCATGACTTCTGAAGCTTAGTCACAAGAGATGTTGCCATTTCCATCTTGTCCTCCAGGATCACTTGCTCAGGAGGAGCAGCTGCCTTGTCATGAGAACGCTCGAGCCACTCTCTGGGGAGGTCCATGTGGTGAGGAACCGGGGCCCCCTGCTGACAGCCATGTGAGCACGCCGTCTTGGAAGTGGATCCTCCGGCCCAGGTCAAGCCTTCAGATGACTGCAGCCTTACGAGGGACCCTGAGCCACAGCCGTCCTGCTAAGCTGCTGCCAAATTCCTGACCCACAGAAACCATATAGATGATAACACATGTTTGATTTTTGCTTTAGGCTGCTACGTTTGGGGAGAATTCGTTATGCAATCATGATAACTAATACACATTGTGTGTTCATTTTACATGAAGGAGACAAAAATGTTGAATTCTAGTTAATGGTATATGTGCTAAAGCATTTAGGGGGAGGACTACAGATGTGTGCTATTTATTTTGAAATGCATCCAAAAAATAAGATGGATTAATGCAGGACAAGAAGGATGGGTAGACAGAAATGTAATAAAGAGTACAGCAAAGTGTTAGCGGTAGAATTAGGAGGAGAGGTGTCCCTGTAAAATTCTTTTTGCTTTGCTGTAGGTTTGAAAGTTTTCACATTAAAATGCTGGGGGGAAATGGCTGAGTAATTTCTTAACTTGTGTTGTAGGTACATGAGCATTCCTTAGATGATGATGATGATGATGTAAACTGCAGAGATACCTTTCATTTGCTCCTTAGTCTGTATATTTCAGAATAATAACTATTATTTGAATGGCTGAGGGAAGTGAATAGGTGAGTGGTCCTGAGTGAGACCAGGGAAGGGTGTGGAGGCATCGAGCGACCTGGGGACTCAGAGGGGTCTGGGGCTGGGACACAGAAAACAGAGAATGGGACCTTCACACCAGTGGCCACAGAAGAAACCTGGGAATCATGCCAGGGACTAAGTCGAGCCAGCTACTCTGCCAGTAAGGCTGACAAGGCCAAGAGGATGGTGACAGACAGGAAGTCTCCTCCCCAAATGCCATGAGGCCTTCTCGGGGGGAGGGGGGGAGAAGGAAACCCTGATGGCTGTGTGTCCCCAAAGTGACCAGGCTGTGAGTGACAGTCACTGAGATAACCAGCCTTAAATTTGACTGAAAAGCGTTAGATTAGATTAGATTGAATACATAACCTCTGGAGAAGTAATTTTCTCCATAAGCCTCAGTCTCCTCTTACCTGTAAAATGGTAATAAAATATTTAAAAACCTCTTAAGGCAAGAGGGATTTCAGTTACCAATATGTCTGTACATCTGAGTCGAAGTATATAAATTTAGATTCTGATACACATTCATATATATTCATATATATGTACAAACACACACACACACACACACACACACACACACACTCACCACAGAGGTACTGACGTGTGCAGATGGGCAGAGCACAGTCTTGGAGGAGTTTGTACCAAAAAGTCAACAGGGAGAATTCTGGTGATAAGGGTGACAGCTTATCTTTTACTGTTTTCTAACTTTCTGCTTATCCCAATTTTTTCACATTTGATTATGTTCTACTTCAGAACCAGAGAACATAAGCAAAAGCCAGAGAAAGACAAATATCATACCATATTGCTTATATGTGGAATCTAAAAAAAGGTACAAATGAACTTATCTACAAAACAGAGATAGAGTTACAGATGTAGAAAATAAACTTATGGTTACTGGGAATAAGAGGGGGGAGGGATAAATTGGAAGAGAGGGATTGACATACACAATACTATACATAAAGGAGATAACTAAGAAGGACCTACTGGATAGCACAGGGAACTCTCCTCAACACTCTGTAATGGTCTATATGGGAAAAGAATCTAAAAAAGAGTGGATACATGTATATGTTGAACAGATTCAGTGTGCTGCATACCTGAAACTAACACAACACTGTAAATCAACTGCACCTCAATAAAAATTTTTAAAAAAAGGGGAAAGCAGAAACTGAGACCCATCCTCCTAGCAAAAGCCCCTCCCCTAAGCCGCCAAGGAAGCGCCCATGAGTACCTTGCCTGATGATGGGAACGCTGTGGGCGGCTCTGTCCACCTCGAAGGAGAACATCTTCTTGCTGGCACTCATGGGCTGCCTGTGGGAGGCTGGTGGGACCATGGGGGGCTCGGGGGACCCCTGCGACCAGCTCCTCTGCACTGGCGCTGGCCAGATGCCCGGGTAGAAGGGGGTCTGTGGTGGTGAGGGTGACTGGTTCAGTTGCTGGGTGGCCCAAGGTGGCTGTGGCCTTGGCCAAGGTGCTGGGCCCCTCACCCATGGGAAGGAGACCTGCAGGGGCAGACAAGAGGGTCAGGGGAGGTTACGAGCAGCTGGGGTGGTCTTCACCTTTCTGTCCCGGCGACATAATTGCTGCCCTAGATTTCGGCGTATAAGTCACTTCTCCCAGGAAGCCCTCCCACACTCTCCCCAAATTTGGGATGGTGGTCCCCACCATGGGTCACCTTGCACACTATCGCACCACCATTTATTGGGTGCAGACTTCGTGCCAGGCACCCAGTCAAGAGATTCACATGCATTACCTCATTTAATACCCCTGATGCTTTGTGACGAGCCCGAGGCTGAGCAAGACCTAGTGACTTTCCCAGGATCACAGATTTGGCAGTGAGCGTCTGAGCTGGTACAACGCCACCTCTGAGCTCTGAGAGGCTGACAGCTTTTTTTCTACCTTGCTCAGCACCGTATCCTCAGCTCCTAGAATAAACCCTTGGCACATACACAGTAGGTCCTTAAATACTGGTTGAAAGAATGAATGAACACATCTCCGAGATTCAAGCCCAGCTCTCCAGGACACACACATCCACACTGTGTCTCCCTGGCACTCCCATTCCACTTGTTCCCCGAAGCCGAGAGCTCTGGGGTGGCAGGCACCCCAACTGGCTCGAAACCCAGCTGGCTCATTAGCCTGTGATCCTCAACATCTGCCACATCTGATTCTTGCCAGACGCTCCATAAATATCTATCGAGAGAACCTTTTTTCATCTGACCCGGCGGAAGATGTCTGTATCTACTTTCATTAGAGAGCACATCAAAATCCATCTACACCGGGAGAAGCAAATGCTGAGAGGTGCTGACACCTGGCTTTGTCTTGGTTAATGCTGTTGTGGCCGTCCCTCCCCGAGCCTAGTGGTTAAACCGTGACATCGTGAATGCTACCATTTATTGTAATTACTCACCGATTTCTCTCGATAGCCCTGAAGGGGAGGAGCTCTCCTTATTCCTAGCTTACAAATGAGGCTTGGAGAGGTTAAGGACTTCACCAAGCTCAGGTGGTGGTGGAGAGGGTGGTGGGACTGGGGTTCTGGAAAGCCCTTTCCCTCTCTGTCTCTCTCTCCCTTTTTCCGCCCCAACCCCACCCCCAGTCGCTTGGCAGAAAAAAACACACTTTTCGGGCCTCCCTGGTGGCGCAGTGGTTGAGAGTCCGCCTGCCGATGCAGGGGATACGGGTTCGTGCCCCGGTCTGGGAGGATCCCATATGCCGCGGAGCGGCTGGGCCCGTGAGCCATGGCCGCTGGGCCTGCGCATCCGGAGCCTGTGCTCCGCAACGGGAGAGGCCACAACAGTGAGAGGCCCGCATACCGCAAAAAAAAAAGAAAAAAAAAAAACAAAAAAAAAAAACACACTTTTCAAGGAAGAAGCTAAGTTCAAAGGTTTGCCGCCTGTGGCGGTCACGTTTCTCTTTCTGCAGACTGCAGACACATAATGAGAAACAGGACAGAATGCTTCCGAAATAGGAGCACTGGCAGACAGAACTTCCTATAGCTCCAGCTGGATTGTATTCAAGAGGAAGGTTCTCCACTCACTCAGGTTCCCAAACCAGTCTTTTAGCTACAGTCTTTCCCAGCCAAGTCAAGAATCCGATGAATTCCCCTGAAGACTTTTTTGGAGTCAGAGAGAACACTGTTCGGGAAAATCAAACTCCAATTGCCTGGCGACACCTGGCCCAGCATTTATGATGACACTGGCCCCGTTGAAACCTGTTTCAGGAACGGACTTGGCAGTGTTCCAGAACTCTGTTACCTTATGTGAAGATTCGAATTTCTCTCCACGGTGGGCACCTCGGTCTCCACCTAAGCTTTCTTCCTTTCTCTCCTTTTAGAAGCTGAGGTGTCCTGCTTCTGCCTTGCACTCACTTCTCCATCCATCCTATCCCTTCCCGTCCTCTCCTCTGGGGCTGTCTTGCCTCAATCATTCCTACAACCTTTCCTCATCGATTTAATAAAGATTTATCGAATGAAAGGGCTGAAGGTGGGAAGGGGGAAATTTGAATATGTTTTACCCCCGCCTGATAGAAAACAAATCGAGAGACCACGGGTAGTGTGGAGGAATTCCCTTTTGTGCTGGGATGCTCAGGTAGATGTGCCTCACTGCCCACTAACTGCCAGGGTGCTAAAGGGAGTGCTCATATCTCATGCCTCAAGTGATCCACTGCCGTAGTGGACAGGCCGCAATCCACCTGGCTCTTCTGGAAATTCCAGGAATCTCCCTCCCAATCTGTCGGCCCATTGCTGTGGGTGGGGCTAAGCAATCAACCAGTCACACTCCCTGGACATACTGATTGGTTCAGTGGTGGGGCAAGTGATCCAATCAGAGCCAAGGAGACCCAAGAAGACTTGGCTGGACACCAGGATCTGGAGTGACCTGGTGGGACTTCACAATGCAGCCAGCATGAGGGAGTGGAGCCCAGACATGGAGAGAGGGAAGCTGTTTATTTATTTTTCAAATTGTGGTAAATAACCTGCAACATAAAATTTATCATCTTAGCCATTTTAAAGTATACAGTTCAGTGGTGTTAAGTATTTTCACATTTCTGTGAGATGGATCTCCAGAACTTTTTCGTCTTGCAAAACGTAAACTCTATTAACCATTAGACAACAACTCCCCATTCCCTCCGCCACCCAGCCCGTGGTGACCAACATTCTGTCTCTATGAATTGGACTACTCTAAGTACCAAGTACCTCAAATAAGTGAAATCACATGGTACTTGTCTTTTTGTGACTGGCGTATTTCACTTAGCATAATGTCCTCAAGGTTCATCCATGTTGTAACATGTCAGAATTTCCTTCATTTTTAAGGCTAAACAATATTCCATCATACAGTTTAGAGTGTATTTTGTTTATCCATTAAGCGTCACGGGCATTTGGATGGTTTCTACCTCTTGGCTATTGTAACTATGCTGCTGTGAACATGGTGGGGAAAATAAGGAAGCTGGTTTTGAGCCTTGGCTGGGGTGCTACCCTGAAGTGCTCCATCCCTGAGGCCGGCTAGAGCTGGTTTCTGTCGCTTGCAGCACACAGAGCCCGAACGATAGGGCCCCTATGGGGGAAGGATTCAAAGATGTGTAAATGCAGCAGACTCCAAGCTCTTTGGGTTTAAAAATTAAAAAATAAAGTGTTTTTTTTTTCTCTGAAGCGTGTTGCTTGAGGGTAGCTTTAGTTGGATGGTTAAAGTGGGTTTTCTCTAGTTTGCCGGCTTGCTCTATCACAGGGAAGGTCAAGGTTTTCTCAGAAATTGCTGATGGTAACTACAATGAAACAGGCAGGGAGAAAAGCAAACATAAGAAAAAGACTCACATTTAAAAGCCAGCTCTGGGCTGTACAGGAAGCATGGGGTCAATGTCAGTTATCAACAAGTCTGTTTTTATTATTTTTTTATTTTAGATTTAATTTTATTTATTTTTGGCGGTGTTGGGTTTTCGTTGCTACGTGCAGGCTTTCTTTAGTTGCGGCGAGCAGGGGCTACTCCTCGTTGTGGTGCATGGGCTTCTCCTTGCGGTGGCTTCTCTTGTTTCGGAGTGTGGGCTCTAGGCACATGGGCTGCAGTAGCTGGGGCACATGGGCTCAGTAGTTGTGGCTCGTGGGCTCTAGAGCGCAGGCTCAGTAGTTGTGGTGCACGGGCTGTTACTCTGCAACATGTGGGATCTTCCCGGACCAGGGCTCGAACCTGTGTCCCCTGCATTGGCAGGTGGGTTCTTATCCACGGTGTCACCGGGGAAGTCCCCAAGTCTGTTTTTAGAAACTTTAGTTTAAAAATACACACTAATGCCTTTTCTCTTTCTTTGTGTCTGTTCTCTGACCATATGGTATGTTACCATGGTTGGTTTTTTTGTTTTGTTTTTGAGATAGCATATGTGATACTCCTGATTTCTTTTCCATACTACCTTTAAAATAGCAGGTTGTCAACCACCTGGTTAACCACGACCACATCCACAGGTGAATTTATATTAGCTTTAAAAAACATGGGTCAATGATTTACTCAAGAAGTCACTATCCATTTTCTTTCAAATTATCTACTTGTTCTTTGTGTTATTTCTCCAATATCTGCTTCTAACCCTGAAAAGAGTGTAAGTTGAACGGGAGACCCTAAAAAAAATTGGAAGTAGTTTGCACATCGAGTGCCTACAGTACACATGAATTCTGCCAGGAAGCCCTGGAGCCTGCAGAGAAGGTGGAAACTTAGACCTTGCCCTTGGAGAGCTTGTTATGTGCTCTGCCATTTGTAAGTAATTGTGGACAATACAACGGCTATGAGCCACTGTGTAGAGAAGCCTCAGATGTGCCACAGACTGTGCTGGGCACTTAATGCATGTCGTCTCATCTGATCTCCAGAATAACCTTGCAGGAGGCATTTTACCCCTCATTGTGTGGATTAAGAAACTGAAGCTCAGAGAGGTTAAATGACTTGCCCAAGGTCTCACAGCCAGGAAGTGGTGACACTATTGGACTCCAATACCTGTGCTCTTAGGACTTCTAGGTTACTCGAAGTCATGATTTATTACCTGCTTTCCATACTCACAAACGGATCTTAGATGATTGGTTAGTGAATGATAGGATATTTTCCGAGTTAAAAAAAGGAAATGAACATTAGATGGTGTGAAAAACCACAAGACATCACATGGGCTACTTAGAAATGGGATTTTCTAGGAACACTGACAACTGTCTTATGGAAGTGTTATTCATCTGGTACATGCCACGCCCTGGAAGCAGCTCAGAGGACCCCAGCCTCCATCCGGGAAGACCTGTGGTATGTTTACTGCTGTACCAGAGGAGTCCTGGGGTCAGCTGGTACCCGCCCACGAGAACCGATTGTTAAATGTCCAGGAATTTTGCCAACTGGTTGATAAACACAGCCATTAGTAAGAATTAACTTACCTAAATTTACACTTAAATTATATCAGAAACAAAGGTGATACAAACTTAAAACTCACCCCTTCCTAATTATTTTACTCTATTTTATTATTACCTATGCTCTTGAGGTTATTTCACTCTACTATATGTGTCTGTTGGAAATGCTACACAGTGATGTGTTACCACACCTCTCTTTCCATCTCTGTATTCAGGGATGTGTCATTGGGAGCTTGAAGTTGACCGTGGAGGGCGTATTACACCATAGAAATCAGGAAATGCTATAAATCAGGGCTTGATTTTTAAAAATTTTATAAATAGGTTTAATAATGGTGGTTCATGTACAGTTTGATTTTGTTTCTTTGTTTGTTTTGTTGATTGCCTAGACTTAAGATGATAATGGAGAAAATGTTAACAGTGCAGATTATACAAAAGCATGTTGTGTCTTAGCCATTATGTTATGAATAGAAAAAAAAAATTGAGGAAACGTTCTTCGAGTATTTGAAAATTATTATCTGATGCAGCAACAAAGTCACTCATGTCACTGATGAACATGTGAAGTTCTAACGTCTTTCTTTTTTCACTTGTATTATTCATAAATCCAAAATATCCAAAAATACCCACGAGTGCTCAGGTTGGGAACTCTCTCATTCGTCAACTGCAATGAGAAATTGGCTATGGATACAAGACTTCAGCTAAAGTCAATGAAAGCATTCTGTGAGACTCAGCTGGCTATATAGAATTTACAAGAAAGAGTACTGCATTTCTTGTTACATGGAAAGACTGTGCTACACATTCTTTATATCAGTAAACCTTATGCTATGCATCCATGTACTTTACTTTTTCCAGAGAGCTGGTCATTAAATATTTACCAGCCAATCGTTGGCTGTGCTGGCACCCAGCAGAGTGCCTACTACTCATGGTAGGTGTTCGCTGACTGAGCTGAACAGTTGGCAAATATAGTGCAAATAAAAAGCACTTTGATTCTGGGGCTGGGATGGGGAAAATACATGATAAGCCTGGCACACCTTGTAACAGCAGAGAGTAAGGAAGTGCCCAAAATGAAAAGGTGGGGAGATGCTCAAGGACACAGCAACCAACCTGAAAGAGCTCCCAGTGGCCAAGGCTGGAAGAATTTGAGCAAAGTAATAGTTAATGAGTATTGGATTATAACTCAAAGTGTAAAATCAGTATACATGGATCCATACTGACATAGATACATTAGTGAGTAAATACATAAAGGAGGGAGAAGAGACCGGCTTCCTTACAGAAGAATTTAACATACATAGATGTGGAGCTTAATTCCCACAGTATGGAAGGGCCTGGGGGGTAGGGGTGATGGTGGCGAGCAGGCACACTGACCACAGCATGGAGGAGCCATGGACCTGGAAAGGCAGAATGGAGACTAGAAAACATGGCCAGTAGAACTCAGAAGCCAGGAGAGGGGGCTACATGGTGCCAGGACAAATGGCCTTTATCTCAACAAGTCCCGGGATGTCACCGTAACTCAGAGATGGGTAATAATTCTATGTCCCCAAGAAAAGGGTAAATCATGTACGGGGTTTCAGTGTGAGAAATCAGGGTTATACATTTAGAACACAGAACCGCCAAGTTATACATTATTTTTAGGTTTTGGAACTTAAAAGAATTAAGTCTCTTTGAGCTGTTCAGAAAAGCCATTCGTTTGGGGTTTTCCCAGCTGTGTTAAAGGAGATCTGGCCCATCTAATTTTCCCATTTTCTTGTAAATCTTCAATCTTATGGTTTTTCCTTTCCTTTCAAGTTCTAATCAGCTTCCTGGTCAGTCCATTAAATGGGAAATAGAAGCTAATGAGAAAACAGCCGGATTTTTGCAAATAGCTTTTGCTACCCCTAGACTTGGCCTGCTTCAATTCGGTCTTGCCAGATAGAGAGACGGAATGAATGAATGAATGAATGAATGATCATCAACTAAGTTCAGAGAAGGAGCAACGTAGTTCTGATTTGGTAACAAAGGGTGTGGTCTGCCAGAGGAAGCAGGACGCGGCCAGGTTCCTGGCCGGGTCCGCGTTCTGTCTCAGCAGGATGCTAAGGGTTCAGCCCGCGCTCCCGTCTCCACCTCCCCCGATGTCATCTGCATCGCCTGTAGACATCTGGTGACAACACAGCCTCAGGGGTCCTTTTGTGTGAGTGTTTGCTGCGGAGGCCGAGCCTGAGGCTGCCTGCTGCCCCGTGCCCTCCACTTCACTGGTCTCGGGAAATCGCCTTTAATATAAAACACCCAGCCTCAGGAGTTCTCATCACATCAGTAAGTCCCCACAGGACCTGTAAGAGCACAGGGTAGAGGAAATCCTATAAGCTCAGGTAGGAGATGACAAAGCTTGACAAGAAACAGGTTTTGTTCTGAAGGGCACCATGCTCTCTGGTCATTCACTCCGTTGCCGGCTCCTCAAACCCCGGTACAGTAAAGCCACATCCTCCTCAACAACGGGCCCTATTCAGAGGTCCCAGGGACATGGAAATGCCATCCTTCTTGGGGATGGACAACTAAGGCCCTGACTCTGAGCTTCTCATCACACCAGTTCACCACAGGAGAGAAATGAGCAACTCTGCTTCCTTGGAGACTGGCCTTGGACTTTTCCAATGGAAAAGTGGATTATTCGTCATTTTCCTCCCCCCACATCCCTAGTAGCAAATCCCGTTCGGAAGGCTCCACTTAGGCAATAGGAATGCTTCCTAATGTCATGGACATCTTCTTTGTTTTTGCCTCCCCCGCATCCATTTCTTCCATCTTTTGGATGGGCACCTTAATTTTTTTGCAGGGAAGACACCCTTTCCCTGACAATCCTGAGTCCATAGAATTCTGACCCTTCCACCCCACGGGTGAGACCATAACCCAGGCCTGGCCAATCAGAGCATTCCTTGCCCCTGGCCTCAGTGATTGGTTCAGGGGAAGCCACGTGATCCAAGCCACTGCCAATGAAGATGCTGGCTCTTTCCCTGGAACTGCTACTTTGTAGGATGCTGGGGCTGCTGGTGGCTACTTTCCTACAGGTGAGGCAAGAGTCTGTCTGAGATTGGGAAGCTAACAGGGAAGAAAGAGTCAGATTCCTGACCATGATTTGGGCGCCTGGATCCAGCTGGGCCTAAGCTGCAGCTTTTGGCCTTTTCAGTTCCATGAGCTTTTTTTTTTTTTTTTTTGCCTAGGCTAGTTTTAGTTGGTTTTCTGACACTTGCAAACAATCAAATTTCCTGGACAGTATGCTTACTGAGACTTTAGCATAAGCATCACTATGTACTCAGAGTGAAAGTTGTTTTAAAGGTTATGACATGCTCAAATAAAACCCACCAGACTGTCATCATGCACCAAATTTACCTTTCAACTTATAAAAGTAAAGCAGCATCTCCAGAGAAGAATGATTTAAGACCAAGGAACCAATCATAAGACAAGTAGTAAAACGCTGCTTAGAGAAACTTTGATAGATAAATAGTTCTCTAGCTACAGCAGGCTTCAGACTACAAATCCCAAATTTCTGCTTCAAAAGTGACTCAGGGAAGACATTCCATAGTTTTATTTATTTACTTTTTGGCCTCGCCGTGCACTTGTGGGATCTTAGTTACCTGACCAGAAATTGAACCCAGGCCCTCAGCAGTGAGAGCACTGAGTCCTAACCACTGGACCACCAGGGAATTCCCAACAGTCCACAGTTTTAAAAGAAAACTTTCCAGTTGAAGAAACAGGCAAAATTTGTAATATGCATCTGTTGTATATATAATATGTTAATGTCTAGTATATTTATCAGATCCATGTCAATGTAATTATATTATTACTATATTTGCAAATGCATATATATGTGTATGTATATTTAGAACCACATATTTCCAGCTCTTTTTTTTTTTTTTTTTTTTTTTTGGTGGTACGTGGGCCTCTCATTGTTGTGGCCTCTCCCGTTGCGGAGCACAGACTCCGGACGCGCAGGCCCAGCAGCCACGGCTCACGGGCCCAGCCGCTCCGCGGCATGTGGGATCTTCCCGGACCGGGGCACGAACCCGTGTCCCCTGCATTGGCAGGCAGACTCTCAACCACTGCGCCACCAGGGAAGCCCTCCAGCTCTTTTTTAAAGAGGTATTGAAAAGACTGTTCAAAGTTTAGTTTTCCAGCTTGTCTGTTTCTTCTTATTCCTCAGTAAACTTAAGCAATTAACCAGCACATTTCCTGGCACACAGTAAGGCTCAATCTGAGTGAGTTCTTTCTCCCCAGCTCCCCCCTCTATTTTAAGTTCTTCTTTTAGAAACCAAGTCAAATGAAAGAGGCAGTACTGCATAATGTTACAAGCAGAGGCTGGCAAACGTTTTCTGTAGAGCCAGACAGTAAGCATTTCCAGCCCTGTGGGCCATAGGATCTGCCCAGCTTACTCTGCCGTTGTAGCCGACAACACAGGCAATACTGAAGTGAATGGGTTGGCTGTGTTCCCAGGAAACTTTACAAAAGCAGGCGATGGCCCGCATTGGCCCTGGGCCATAACGTGCCGACCTCGGGTTAAGACCTTGGGATCCGGCGTCACACAGACTCTGGTCCGGCTCCCGGCTCTGCTCCTTCTCTGGGACCCTGACGAGTGTGTCATTTCTGTGCCTTGTCTGGAAGACATAGGGATACTAACAGCCATTTCTTAGTCTGTGAGAAGTGGGTGAGATAGTGCACGTGAAATGCTGGGAACACTTCCTGGTCCATAATAAATGAGCATAAAACATTAGCCATCAGGTATGATCACCATCGTCAAAATAGAAGAAGAAAGGGGGCAACTGAATTTGTCCAGGAACGGCAGCAATATCCCTGGTAAAGAGTTAGTGGATGGACTTCCCTGGGGGCGCAGTGGTTAAGAATCCCCCTGCCAATGCAGGGGACAGGGATTCGAGCCCTGGTCCAGGAAGATCCCACATGCCGCGGAGCAACTAAGCCCATGGGCCACAACTACTGAGCCTGTGCTCTAGAGCCCGCGAGCCACAACAACTGAGCCCGCATGCCACAACTACTGAAGCGCATGCACCTAGAGCCCATGCTCCGCAACAAGAGAGGCCACCACAGTGAGAAACCCGCGCACTGCAATGAAGGGTAGCCCCCGCTCGCCGCAACTAGAGAAAGACCGCGCGCATCAATGAAGACCCAACACAGCCAAAAATAAATAAATAAAATAAATAAAATAATTAAAGAAAAAAAGTTAGTGGAGCCAGGGACTTCCCTGGCCGTCCAGTGGTTAAGATTCCACGCTTCCAATGCAGGGGGTGCAGGTTTGATCCCCGGTTGAGGAACTAAGATCCTGCATTGGTGCAGCCAAAAAATAAGTTAGTGGAGCCAAACAAGCAAGGAAGCCAGATAACTGAAAATGCATTTTCTTCTATTATCAGTGGCTTTCGTTTTTACCCACATAATGAATCATCCCCTGTCAGCGTGTGAAATTGCAGGTTGGACTGGGAATTGCAAGACCTTCATTAACCGCTGGGCAGTGAAGGACCTGCCTGGGCTCTCACGGCCCCACGATGCTTCGTGCTATTAGGAAAAGCCTCCAAGGGACTCAGGAGAGCTGGCTTTTAATCCTGTCTCTGGATCTATATGACTGATGCCTAACCTTGGGGAAGTCACTGAAACTCTCTGAGCCTCAGTTTATGCCATGATAGGGGTGGTCCCAGGGACCTCTATAAAAACAACTGAAGGGGGAAAGGGGACCTGGGATTAATGAATAGCTCCTTGGCAGAAATTGGAAATTGAAGCTCAGAAAGGTAAAATCAGTTGCAGCTGGCATTTCAACTTGGGTCCATCTAACTCCAAAGGCCTTGCTTTCTCGATTGTGTTCTGCAGAGCTTCCCCATTAAAGCAGCAAGGAATATTGGCCGACAGAGGGCGCTCTTCTCGCAAGACAGGACGTCATGACATTGCAGGGACAGAAGACAGTATCCAGGAGCCACGTGGGAGAGTCTGGCTGGACTGGGAACAGGGCAGAGCAGGCTACAGGGAAGGCCAGACACAGGCCGTCATGGGGATGGGGGCTGCCGCCAAGGAGCTGTCAACCCCCTCATGGAACAACTCGGCACGTCATTTGTGGCGCCTGGCTTCCTTTTTCATTCTGGCCATTTCCATCCGTTTTGCCGTATTTCAGAACAGAAAAAGACATGATGGATACATACGGGTGACGTGGGTTTCCTTACTCAGCTGCCTTGTAAGAACGGCGCCACTGTGACTAGCACAGCTTGTTTCCACACCTCCTTTCCCAGAGCTCAGAAAGCACGAGTAAAGGCAACAACCAACAAAACCCACAACACGGCAGCACACCTGACTCTGGGACTTCAATTTCCCACGCCTGGTGCCAAGACTCTATGGGATTAATTAACGGTTGCTTCAGGGCATTGCAGATGGCCCTGCGGGTTTTGTCCTGCACAGTTTCAGTGGGCGCCATCCACATGGACTACGTTGTGAATGGTGACCCTGGAGTTGTGCAATATGGCAGCCCTAGGTTATACTTTGATGAGAGAGCTATAATTTACAAAGTATGGTCCTGGGGGCTTCCCTGGTGGCGCAGTGGTTGAGAGTCCACCTGCCGATGCAGGGGACACGGGTTTGTGACCCGGTCCGGGAAGATCCCACATGCCGCAGAGCGGCTGGGCATGTGAGCCTTGGCCTCTGAGCCTGCACGTCCGGAGCCTGTGTTCTGCAACGGGAGAGGCCACAACAGTGAGAGGCCCGCGACCGCAAAAAAAAAAAAAAAAAAAAAGGATGGTCCTGGGCACAACCTGCTTGCCAATGCACTTTGTCAAACAAGAGTTTTTCTTTATATTTTTCCATCTTGTATGTTATTCTATGGGTAATTTATCTGCAAATATATTTATCTGCTAGCGGGGGCAGGTCTTGGGAGGTTTCCCTGTCCAAAAGGACACTTACAAAGGAGGCATCTTGGCTGCTTGACTCTAAAGCTGAGGGTTATCATGTGCTTATTAGGTGCCAGACGCTGGACTAAGCAATTTACGCACTTTGCCCACTTAATACCACAGTCACTCAAGGTGGTAGGAACTATTGTTACAGGAGTGGGGACCGAGGCTCTGAGAGGTAGATGATTTGTGCACGTCCAGTATAAAAGCCGGTCAAGAGCAGGGCTGGGACGGCGCTGGAGTCAGCCTGACCTCAGGGCACGTGCTCTAACCACTGTGACATCTGCACACACATCTGGATTCCTAAGCGCCCCGCACCTCACCCCCCTCCCCCAGTAAAATGCTGTCACACCCTCCTCTATTGGTTAGGGTCACCACAACACCTGAACTAAATGCTTTCATTTGGGAACTCTTTGTCGGGAGAAGAACAGTTCTCATCATACTTAATCTGTATGATATCAGGGCAGTCCTCCGTGGAAACTCCATCCAAGGAGGAAACACAGCGCCCTCACCAGGGACCCCAAAATCAATTGGAAACAAGAATAGGCCTGAAGCAAGAGGGCCACGAATTTTTTTAGAAAAACTGGGCTTCAAAATATTTGATGAGAGATGCTCTTCAATACCTCTCCCTTTTTCCCCTCTTCCTTTCTCTTCTTTTAAACAGCCAGCAGGTTGGAGTCATCAGGAAGTGCAATTTGTAGGAAGGTGTCAGTCAGTCCACAGGCCGCCCTCACACGGACGCTGCAAAGGACCCCTCCATGAATATGAGCGTCATGGATGGAAGCTTCTCAAGCTGGGGATGCCCCGGCAGAGAGCGCTTTTGAGAAGATGGGGTTGGGGAGAGTCCTGCAAAGTGCCCTGGGCACAGGCCAGGGGAACACTTGTGCAGCTGCCTGCAGTCAACCGAGGAATGAAGCAAGGTGCAAGTGCGTGTAGGAATAAGAATTGAAAAAATCCGTGTATATTCGAGTGACCGAGAGAGTATGCTTTCCTCGGTGTGAAAACCAGTCAAGGCTACTGCTCCAGCTAGCATCAGACTAAATGGTTTTCTCCCCTCCTTTTTCCACAAGTGGGGATAGTGTTTAATTTGCACTGACAAGCTGTGTGGCCCTGGGGAAATTACTTAACCTCTCTGAGTTTCGGATTCCTTGTCTGTAAAATGGGGATCATGGGAGAACCCATCTCATAGGTTGCTATGAGCGTGAAATAAGGGAGAGCAGGTGAATTGCTTAGCACAGTGCTGTTCACGTCAGTGATTCCTCCTGCTGCTCTCCTGGTTTCTCTTCTTACAAAGCATCTTCTTCCGTCTTATCTACTCAAGGTTAGAGGTCGTCATCACTGTTTCCCACAATTATATAAGAAGCACCTTGTAAAATAAAGTCCCCATTCCATAGTTGTACACCCGTGTTCATAACAAACTTACTCAAAATGGCCAAAAGGTGGAAGCAACCCAAGTGGCCATGGATGGATGAGCAGATAAACAAAATGTGGTGAATCCATACAATGAAATATTCAACTGGAATGAACCATGAGGATATCATACTAAGTGAAATAAGATGATCGCAAAAGGACAAACAATGTAAGATTCCATTTATATGAGGAACCTAGAATAGTCCAATTCACAGACACAGCATGGTGGGAGGGGAGGAAGGAAGCAGGGGGTTTGATTTGATGGGCTTAGAGTTTCAGTTTGGGAAGATGAACAAAGTTCTGATGATGGATGGGGATGATGGCTGCACAACAGTGTGAATAGATTTAATGCCACTGTGAACTGTACACTTAAACATGGTTAAGATGGTAAATTTTATGTGTATTTTACCATAATTTTGAAAATTAAAAGTTAAAAACAAACCCCAAAATGAAATACCTCCAAGGTTTCTCCGAGGTTTGGGGTGATAGAAATGGATGAAAGTGTTCTGAAAGCAGGTTGTGGTGATGGCTGCACAACTCCATCAATATATTCAAATTGATTGAATTGGACACTTCAAATGGGTGAAGTTTCTGTTATGTAAATTGTACTTCAGTGAAGCTGTTAAGAGCAAGCAAGCAAACAAACACATGCTGTGATCCGGAGGAAACTTTGGAGGATGAAGGAGCTGTTCACTGTCTTGATTGTGGCTATGGTTTCACAGGTGTACCCATATGTCAAAGCCCATCCACTTACAGACTTGAAACATGTGCCGTTTATGGCATGTCAATTATGTCTCAAGAAAGCTGTGTTTTAAAAAGGCAGAACAGTATTCCATATATAAACAAACTCCTTATAATATATTAAACTCCTTATAATATATTAAACAATATAATTAATTAAACAATGCCTCCTTTGGATGGAAATTTAGGTTTCAAATTTTATGCCCCTATCAATAATATTTCAATAAATATCTTTGTAGGAAAAAAAAAGAAAAAAATGCAGATATTATTTGCTGCTCCCCTATTCTTCTCCCCACAGGCAAGCCACAGAGTCAGAATTTCCCAGGGAGGGGGCCTGGGAACCTGTAATTTTACTGAACATTCCTGAAAATTTCTTGGAATCAGACATGTTGGGGCACATTGAATCAAACTTCATGAACTTGGATTTTCAGGCTTGGGAGTGTGAAATCCCCTTTTCTTTGATCCCTAAAAATTTCTGTAAGTGTTCCATACAAAGGATTCTAAATTTCGGTTTCCCTCCTATTGGCGGTGCATCAGAATCATCAGGGAGCTTGTGAGAATGCATATTCCCAGGCCCTACTCCCAGGGAGGATGTGTATGGTTGCCAGATTTCGCATAAATAAAGAAATGAATAAATCAATATATAATAAACTATAGGGTGTCCGTTAAATCTGAAGTTCAGATAAACACCAAATAATTATTTTAGCATAAGTGGTTCCTTGCAATAGTTGGGCCACACCTGTACATAACAATGATTTGTTGCTTCTCTGAAATTCAGATTTAACTGCGTGTCCTGTATTTCATCTGGGAATCCTAAGTATGAGTCCTCAGGCCTGGGGTGAAGCCCAGATCTGCACTGTGGGTCTGCTCCCCACGTGCTTCTGACGAGGGGGATCCTTAGAACCCATGTTGAGAACCCCTGATCAGGTCAACACCTTCTATGTCAGGAGCCCCTCCTCAGGGCGGCCAGTGGATCCCAGTGCATCCCACAAGTGAGCACACTTTAATGTTGGTCCAAGGAGGAAAAGGGGGCTGAGAAGCAGCAGGAGAAAACTGTCCCAGGTTTTCAAAGCCAAACGTGGTGGATGCGGTGTCACGGGCCCTGCAGCCTGAGGGACGGTGCTCATCTTCTCTGAGTGAGTATTTAGGGCTGCCTAGGGGACCCACACCCCAGGATTCTGTCTAGATTCTCTAAACTTTATTTATTTATACCCAGCCTCGTCCCCGAAAGGACTTTAAGCCTCGGAGGTCTCAGTCCATGCAGCGTTCTTGGTGCTGGGGAGTGAGGTTAACACGCCGTCTCTCTGGGACACACACGACAGGTATTAATTGTGTGCTCACCACGAATGGATATTATTCTGGGAGTTTTACAGTTAGAACCATCTCATTTAGCCCTCGAGATAAGCCTGCAAGGTCATTGCTGTCGTTGGCCCCATTTTGTAGATGAGGAAACCGAGGTTCCGAGGGGTCCAATGGCTTGTGCAAGAGCGCACCGAGTAGGCCAGTGGCAGAGCTGGGGTTCTGACCCAGGACTGTGTTGCTAACCAGCCCCCATCCTGCCTCCCTACTGAACCAGATACTTCCGGTGACTGAGCTTTGCTGGGCGAATTTTGGCTTACGTTCCGCTTAACCTGGGGCCATACCTTAGGTCCTGATCCCGGGAACATTTCTGATACGGTGTGATAACAGCTGGCAGGCCTTGAGTGTCTACTCCGGCCAGAGACTTTGACTTTTTATACATAGATACTCTCTCAACGCCCTGTACCGCTGAGAAGACCCAGACCCAGGCACGCAGAGAAGCCTGGCCGAGGTCGCAAAGCTAGGAAGTTGCAGAGCACTGATCTGCCTAAAAAGGAAGCATCCATCTCTGCATCTTCAAAAGCACACACCTGCTTTCCACCTCCCCTCGCCAAGCTTCACTTTTCAGGAAAACGCTCTCGCTCCGGGCTGGTCGCTAGGCAACCCTTGCATGTAATTCCACGAAATGCCCAGAAGAGGTCGCGAGGACTCGCTCTCCCCGGGCACCCACGCGATGGGGCTGAACTTCGCAGAATCGCGAAAGGAAGAGTGACGCGCTCCAGACGAACTCCACCTGTGGCCGTACCCGAGCCCTAGGCTGCACGGAAGGTGACACAACACGGCACCTCTGCACCCCAACCCACCCCACCCCCGCAGGGGCCTGGACTCACCGAGGCTGGGTTTTCGATGACCAGTTCGTAGGTCAGCCCTCTGGACCCAAACCTCAGGATGTCTCCGGGTAGGAGCTTCACAGCCACGTTCTGAATGTGGCACTCATTGACGAACGTGCCGTTGCAGGAATTGAAGTCGTGGAGAACAAAGCTGCTTTCGGCCTCATTATATTCAATGAGTGCGTGATGGTTGTCGACGTCTGCAGACTGAAATGCAGAAGGGGGACAGTCAGAGCCAGGAATAACAGGAATAACAAGGAATAACTAGTGCCGCTGACACTGGGGGCCCCAATGTGCTAACCACTTCATCTGGCTGGACGGTCACTGCAATCCTCATTTTAAGAGGAGGATGCTGAGGGTCAGAGAGGTTAAGTGACTTGCCTAAGGCCACACAGCTAGTGAGTGGAGGGTCACCAGACCCTGATAGCAGACCCAGAATAGATGCCCAGTTTTGGGGTAGGGCGTCAGGCAACACAGAGGCAAGAGGTAACTCGGGGGGAATTGGCCAGGAATTGGCCACTTGATAGTTCTCTGATCCCATGCCAGTATCCTTTTGGTTGTCCCGAGTGGCAAGACAGCAGAAATGGCCCAACACAAACCAGAAAGGTCAGTTGGCAAGTGACAACTGTCCATTTACTGCAAGTGTTAAAGTTCAGGGGAGGTTTTGTAATAATTGTTGTTTGTTCTATTCATTTTTAAAATAACATGTTTTTTGTAATAATGCAGAAAATGAGAACTAGAGAAAAACACAAAGAAGACATTAAAATCACTTAGACTCCCGTCCCCCAGAGGCAGGCACCGAGAACACGGTGGTTCACATCCTTCCAGTCTTTTCTCTATGCTTACAATCTTTTTAAAAAGTTTAAACACAATTGAGCTCACACCACAAAACATAGTTTTATAACTACCTTTTAAAAGCCTTGGTGTACAATGAAGGTTTTTCCCATGTGTTTAATTATTACTGTTGCTTCTTAAAAGCTAATCAGAATTTATCTAACCAAAGATGATCTATTTTTCAATAGGGGCCCTGGTGTGACCACATTTCCCTCAAAAGAGAGAGACCCCAGACAGTGATTTGTCAGTGGCGTCAGAAACCTCCTGTGTAACCACTTTAATAAGAAGAATGAGTAAAACTCGGCACCAAGGAGGAAATATCACAACCCCCCTGGCCCCGGCGCCCTAGACTATGGGCTGCAGGGCACGTGCGAAGTCCTCTGTCTTCTCAGGACACTGCCTATGAGCCATCCACTCCAGCCTGAGACTTTGCAACTATTTTATAAGTCACTCTTCTCAGAGTGCCTCATCCAACTTTCATAGAGAGTACTTGGACTTAGAAATCTATACTGATGTCCCACAATATAATTATAACCAATAGCTTATATTAATAATAGCTTATAGTATATGAATAGATAATAATATAACTGCATATATTAGTAGAATATATTAATGACACATTATGTGTAATTACACAAATGCCAGGAAATTTGCTAAGTGCTTTACTGCATTATCCCGTTTCATCTTCACAATAATTCAAAGGGATAGTTCCTCATTTAAAAAAAATTTAATTTTTTATTGAAGTCTAGTTGATTTACAATGTTGTGTTAGTTTCAGGTGTACAGCAAAGTGATTCAGTTATACATATATATAATATCTATTCTTTTTCAGATTCTTTTCTATCACAGGTTACTGCAAGATATTGAATATAGTTCCCTGTGCTGTACAGTAGGTCCGATAGTTACTCATTTCTTAGATGAGGAAACTGAGGCATAGAACGATTAAGTGTGCCCACAGTCAGCCACTTTGACTCGCTTGGCTTGTTCCCAGGTTTGCCTGATTCAAATGACTGTGCCTTTACCCACTTTTCAAATTCCTACCAAACACTTTGGCACTTAAAATACTGAAACACAAGAAGAAAGCAGGAGTAGCTCTATTAATTTCAGGCAGATCCAACTTCAGAGGAAGGAAAGTTATCAGGGATAAAGAGAGGCGATACATAGTGATGAAGGGGTCGATTCTCCAAGCAGACATAACAGTCCTTCATTGTATGTACCCAACAATAGAGCATCAAAGTATGGAAGGCAAAAACTGATAGGACTGCAAGTAGAAGCAGATGAATCCATCATGGTAGCTGGAGACCTCAACAGCCCTCTGTCAGTGACGGGCAGACCCACCAGGCAGAAAATTAGTAAGAATGAAGTTGAACTGAACAGCACTACCATCATCTGGATCTAACTGGCAACCACACAGCTTCATCCCACAGCAACAAAACACACATCCTTCTCAAGCTCCCATGGAACATTCATGAAGCAGACCACATTCCAGGCCACAAAATATACCTCAACAAATGTAAAAGAATAGAAATTATGCAAAGTACGTTTTCAGAACACAATGGAATTAGGCTAGAAACCAATACCAGAAAGACAGCTGGAAAATACCCAAATATTTTCAGATTAAACAACACACCTCTAAATAACAGATGGGTCAAGGAGGGAGTCTCATGGGAAATAAAAATTTATCTTGAGCTAAATGAAAATGAAAATACAACCTATGAAAATTTGCAAGATGCAGTGAAAGCAGTGCTTGGAGGGAAGTTTATGGCATTGAAGGCATACATTTGAAAAGACCTAAGCTTCCACCTTATGAAACTAGAGAAAGAAGAGCAATATAAGCCTACCACAAGCACAAGAAAAGAAGCAATGAATGAAATAAAAAGCAGGAAAACAAGAGAGAAAAGTCAGCAAAATAAAGAGCTGTTTGGTTTTTTTTTTTTTGTAAAGATCAATAAAATTGACAAACCTCTAGCAGGATAACCAAGAAAAAAAGAGAGAAGATACAAATTACTCAAATCAGAAATGAAAGCGATGGCATCACTACTGATCTCATGGACACTGAAGGGATAATAAAGGAATATTATGAATAATTCTATGCCCACAGATTTTATAAGTTAATGAAGTGGACCATTTCCTTGAAAGACACAATCTACTGAAACTCACACAAGGAGAAATAAATACTCTGAATAGACTCATATCTAGTAAAGAATTTGAATCAATAATGAATAACCTTCCAAAATGGAAAGCACCAGGCCTGGATGGGTTCACTGGTAAATTCTATCAAACATTAAGGAAAGAATGATATCAGTTCTCAGTAATCTCTTCCAGAAAATAGAAGAGAGAACACTTCCCAGCTCATTCTGTGAGGCCAAGCTTATTCTAATAGCAAAACCAGATAAAGATATTGCAAAACAGGAAAATTGCAGACCAATACCTCCCATGAACATAGATGCAAAATCCTCAACAAAATATTAGCAAATTGAATCCAGTGATGTATAAAAAGACTTCTACACCACAGTCAAGTGGGATTTATTCCAGGTATGCAAGGCTGGTTCAACATTTGGAAATCAATTAATGTAATCCATCACATCAACAGCGTAGAGAAGAGAAATCGCATTATCATAACAGTAGATGCAAAAAGAGCATTTGACAAAATTAAACACCATCCATGATAAACTAACAAACCACCAAACCACCACAACAACTCTTGGCAAATTAGGGATGGAGGGGAACTTCCTCAACCTGATAAAGTACATCTATAAAAACCCTAAAGCTAACGTCATATTTAGTGGTGAGAAACTAGAAACTTTCCAATTAAGATCAGGAATAAGGTGAAGATGTCCCCTTTCACCACGCATTTTCAACATTGTACTGTATGTCCTAGCTAATGCAACAAGGCAAGAAAAGAGAATAAAAGATAGATTGGGAAGGAAAAAGAAATCTTCTTTGGAGAGGTGTTTGTTCAGATCTTTTGCCCATTTTGCAGATGGCATGATTGTCTATGCAGAAAATCCCAAAGAACCGACAAAAAGCCCTCCTGGAACTAATGAGCAATTGTACCCAGGTTGCAGAATACATGATTAATATACAAAAGTCAATTGCTTTCCTATATACCAACAATGAACAAGTGGAATATGAAATTAAAAACACAACACCATTTACATTTGCACCAAAAAAAAAAAATGAAGTACTTAGGAATAAATCTAACAAAATACTTAGCTATATGAAGAGGTATATGAAGAAAACTACAAAATGTTGATGAAAGAAATCAAAGTAGTCTAAATAAATGAAGAGATATTTCATGTTTATTTGAAATTCCTTAATGATATATGATGTTTAACATCTTTTCATATGCTTATTTGACATCTGTAGATTTTCTTTGGTGAGGTGTCTGTTGAGCTCTTTTGCCCATTTTTAAGTTGGGTTGTTTGGTTTCTTATTGTTGATTTTTAAGACTCATTTATATTGTTTATTTATTTATTTTATTGAAATGTAGTCGATTTACAATGTTGTATTAATTTCTGCTGTACAGCAAAGTGATTCAGTTATACATATATATACATTCTTTTTAAAATATTCTTTTCCATTATGCTTTATCACAGGATATTGAATATAGTTCCCTGTGCTCTACAGTAGGACCTTGTTGTTTCTCCATCCTGGATGTAACAGCTCACATCTGCTAACCTCAACCTCCCACTCCATCTCTCCCTCAACCCCCTCCCCCTTGGCAACCACAGTCTGTTCTCTATATCCATGAAGACTCATTGATTTTGGATACATGCTTACAGCATCTTTCTTCATAACTGCCAAAAACTGGAAGCAACCAAGATGTCCTTTAAAAGGTAAATGGATAGACAAATTGTGGTACATCCATACAATGAAATACTAGTGATAAAAATAAATGAGTTATCAAATAACAAAAAAGACATGGAGGAATCTTAAATGCATATTGCTTAGTGAAAGAACCTAGTCTGAAAAGGTTACATACCGTATGATTCCAACTGTATGAAATTCTGGAAAAAGTAAAACTATAAGGAGAGTAAAAGATCAGTGCTTGCCAGGGGCACAGGGGCTCTGGGGCTCAGGATGCAGAGGAGGGGCACAGGGGATTTCAGGGCAGTGAAAATATTTTTTATGATACTGTAATGGTGGATACTTGTCACTATACATTTGTCAAAAGGAAAGAACGTACAACGCAAAGAGTGAACCCTAATGTAAACTATGGACTTAGTTAATAATAGCATATCAATATTGGTTCATCAGTTGTAACAAATGTACCGCACTAATGCATGATGTTAATAATAGGGGAAACTGTGTGTATTGGAGGGGTGGATATATGGGAACTCTCTGTATTCTCTGCTAAAATTCCTGTAAACCTAAAACTGTTCAAAAAAATAAAGTATTAAAAAAAATGAAAACACATTAGTTCTTTGGAAAATGTCACCCACATCATCTTCATCACCATTGCCATTGATCTTTGTGTCCTTTGAACCTTTGATAACCCATGAATGAGAGAAATTCTGTGTGTTACATTTTGTTTGTCTCTTGCCAGGCTTCACTGCTTTCAGTTCCTCAAAAACTGTCAAGCCATTATTAAGAAATCAAAGCAAGCAGGAAGTTTTAAATGACTCCACAAATTTGGGTGAGCCTCTACCACATGTTAGGCCAGGAGACAGCTTCCTAGTTTGGCCCTATAATATCACTCGCTCCCTTTACTTGGAAAATTGCTAAATGCTGCTACTGGACAGACGCCCTGCTGCTAATACAGACTGACTCTCTAAGCCCCAGCCTACTGAGCTGTCCAACTATGAGATGAACTGTTATTTATTTATTATTATTTTTATTATTATCCTTATCATCCTCTAACATATTTTGAGGGCTTCCTGTGAACTGGGCCCTGCTGAAGCATTTTGTGTGCATTTTTATCATTTAATCTGCATGACAGCCCTAAACAGGGACTCTATTATTATCTCCATCTTAGAGATGAAGAAGCTGAGACTCAAAAGGTGAAGTGAGAGGACAGCATTACCTTGATACCAAACCCAGACAAAGACACTACAAGAAAACTACAGACCAATATCTCTTATGAACACTGATACCACAATCCTCAACAAAATAGGAGGAAACCGAATTCAACAGCACATTAAAAGGATCATACACTATGACCAAGTGGGATTTATTCTTGGAATGCAGACTTGATGGTTCAACATATGAAAATTAATCCACGTAATACATCACATTAACAGAAAGAAGGAAAAAAATGGTCATCTCGATTGATGTACAAAAAGCATTTGACAAAATGCAACACTCTTTCATGATAAAAGCACTCAACAAACAGGGAATAGAGGGAAATTACCTCAACATAATAAAGGTCAAATATGAAAGGCCCACAGTTAGCATCATACTCAAAGGTGAAAGACTGAAAGCTTTTCCTCTAATTTCAAGAATAAGATAAGGATACCTGCTCTTGCCACTTCTATTCAACAAAGTACTGGAAGTCCTAGCCAGAGCAATTAGGCAAGAAAAAGAAATAAAGGCATCCAAATTCGAAAGGAAGAAGTAAAATTATCTCTGTTCACAGGCAACATGATCTTACATGTACAAAATCCTAAAGAGTCCATGAAAAACCACAACCCTCTTAGAACTAAAAAATAACATTCACTAGCAAAATCGTAGGACACAAAATCAACACACAAACATCAGTTGTGTTTCTATATGCTCACAATGAACAATCTGAAAAGGAAGTTAAGAAAATAATTTCATTTATGATAGCATCAAAAAGAATAACATATTTTGGGATAAATTTAACCAAGGTGGTAAAAGATGTGTACACTGAAAACTACAAAGTGCTGCTGAAAGAAATTAAAGACACAAATAAATGGAAAGACACCCTGTATTCGTGGGTTGGAAGACTTAATATTGTGAAGATGTCATTACTACACAGCAGGATCTACAGATTCAAAATCCCAACAGCAGTTTTGGCAGAAATAGAAAAATCCATCCTAAAATTCATATGGAATCTCAGTGGGCCCCAAATAGCCAAAATAATCTTGAGAAAGAAAAGCAAAGCTGGAGGTCTCACACTTCCTGATTTCAAAACTTACTGCATACAAAGGTACAGCAATCAAAACAGTGTGATACTGACATAAGCTCAGGCACATAGGCCAATAGAATAGAATAGAGAGCACAGAAATAAAACTTTGCATATATGGTCCAATGATTTTTGACAAGGGTGCCAAGATTATTCAATGGGGAAAGAGCAGTATTTTCAACAAATGATGCTGGGAAAGACTGCAAAAGAATTAAGTTGAACTCTTACCTTACACCATGTATAAAAATTAACTCAAAGTGGATCAAAGACTTAAACATAGTCTAAAACTATAAAACTTTTAGAGGAAAACACAGGAGGAAAGCTTTATGACATTGGATTTGGCAATGCATTTTTGGATATGATACCAAAAGCATAGGCAGCAAAAGTAAAAATAGATAAATTCAACTATATCAAAAATTAAAACTTCTGTGAATCAAAGGACACAATAAACAGGGTGAAAGGCCATCTAGAGAATGGGAGAAAATAGTTGCAAATCACAAATCTGAAAAAGGGTTAATATGAAGAATATATAGAGAACTATAACTCAACAACAACAACAAAAAAGAACCCCCAAATAACCTGATCAAATATGGGCAAAGAACTGGAATAGACATTTCTCCAAAGAAGATATATAAATGTCCAACAAGCATATAAAAAGATGCTCAACATTACTAGTCATTAGGGAAATTCAAATCAAAACCACAGTGAGATACCACCTCATACCCATTAGGATGGCTACTATCAAAAACAAACAAACAGCAACAGAAAATAACAAGTGTTGGCAAGGATGTAGAGTAGGGGAACACTTATGCACCGCTGAGAATGTAAAATGGTGCAGCTGATATGGAAAACAGTAGAGCGGCTTCTCAAACAATTTAGAATAAAATTATCATATGATCCAGCAAGTCCACTTCTGGGTATATACCCCAAAGAATTGAAAGCAGGAACTTAAAGAGTTATTTGTACACTCATGTTTATAGTAGCATTATTCACAATTGCCAAAAGGTGGAAGCCACCCAAGTGCCCACTGACCGATGATTGGATAAGCAAAATGTGGTCCATCCATACAGTGGAATATTATTCAGTGTAGGAGGAAGGAAATTCTGACACATGCTACAACATGGATGAACCGTGAGGACATTATGTGAAGTAAGTGTCACAAAAAAGCAAATTTTGTATGATTCCATTGTGTGAGGTACATAAAGTAGTCAAGCTCATAGAAACAAAATAGAACGGGGGTTGCCAGGAGCTGGGGAAGGGGAAACGGGGAATTGTTGTTTAATGGGTACAGTTTCAGTTTTGCAAGATGAAAAATTCTGAGGCTGGTTGCACAACAATGTGAATAACTTACAACTACTGATCTGTACACTTAAAAGTGGTTAAGACGGTAAACTTTATAGGTATTTTACCACGATTTAAAAAATGGCTAAGATGAAGGGACTCACTCAACATCAGGATGCTGGCCCAGGGCAATGTCAGGGTTTGAACCCAAGTCTAATTCCAAAACTTGTACCTTTGATTTGTACCCTGTGATTTTCAGAGTAGAGAGTGATTTAATAATGAGAGAGGAGACAGGCAGGACCTAATATACAAAACAAGTGCATTTTTTAAGGCTCCTGCATTGAAAATGTCTTTAAAAAGTATATAGTGAGTCCATAAAATATTGAGACGTTTAAACTTCTATTAACAATGACCATCTGCTCTGATGACCCCTGTGCTTTAAGGAAGCCTCCTCGGGAAGCTGACTTAGTTATGACGTTGCCCTGAGGTTCGCTGACATTGTCGCTGAGGTTCGACGTGTACCTGGAACCGTCCTTTGGAGCTAGGTTTCAACCTTGCATCACCTGGCACTGGGAAGCCCCATCTCAGACCATAACCTTGCGCTCCCGGCCTTCCTTATCCTCTGTCTCGTCCTCTCCTTGAGTCACGTAGCCTTTGCTCCCTGTTTGCTCCCTATGGGTAATGCCCTACGCTCACCCAGCCTGGGCCCTGCTCAAGCTCACCAGCTCCTTCAAGTCCATCCCGGCCCCCAAACCCTCCTGCCACCCTCACACTTCTGTCCTGAGGCTGGCCCAGTGCCCTTTGGGCCCCCCAGCCAGCAGGTCCCTGCTCTCAGGCTTTTCATTCTACTTTGACAACAGCCTCCTAGGTCTTCACCTCCTGCACCTGCCAGCATTCTCCGTCTGCTTCTCCCGACCCTCCTCCATCCCTTTACACGGTGCCCTCTGCCCAGCAGGCCCACCTGTGCAGCTACATCCATGGGCTGATGGGCTCCTTGTGTCTGGTTTCTTGTTGGGTTTGGCCAATGGGGGGTTAGAGATCAGAGCAGGGAGGAGAGAGGTTGGGGTACTTACTCCCCTGGCTTCCTTTCTGTGGGGCCACACAGCTTCCCTCAGAGGGACTCTAACCAGCCCTCGGGGTCTCCGGGACCCAGGAAATGCCCCTGCCCCTCACCCCTCAGCTCTGGGGGTGGGAACAGTCCTCACTCATACTAGCTCTGGGCCCTGCACTATCCTTTGTGGTTTCTCTGAGCCCTGCCCACTCCCTATGGAGTCCCTTCAGGAAACTCCTCTCCATCACTCCACACCCCTGTGAATGTGCCTTCAGCTCCCTGCCAGGACCTGGACTTCCCAGGCATGGAGAAGCTCCTAGATGGGACCTTCAAGACTTCTCCTAGCTGCCAAGGGCCTCCGGGTGGTCCTGCCTTCATCCCACCCTGGTCTGGTCCCTCTCCTCAACCATCTCCTCTTCTGCATCCTCACCTTGACAGTGTAACTTCCGTCTAACCTGTGAACGTGCTCACCACCCCCTTGGCCTGGAAACACCGCCCCTTCCCCCTTCCTTTCCTTTATTGTCAAATGGCTTCAAGAGGTTCCTCTCCCGCTGGGTCCTCAACCCACTGCCATTGCCCTCGGGGGCCTCCTCGGGCTCTCGGCCTCCCTGTGACATGTGACACAGTTGTCAGAGAGAGGCACGTGGCCTGGTGGTTCAGGGGTTGGGGGAGCAGGGCAACGTGGTGGTTACTAGACTGGGCTCGAGCCCAGCTCTCCTACTTCCTAGCAGGGTGACCTTGGGCAAGTGATACCTCAGCTTCCTCATCTGTAAGGTAACAAAAGGACAGTCTTATGTTACTGGTGACGTATAAATGATATAATACATACTAAAGCACTTAGAAGAGAACATAGGGCAAATGGGAAATGTTCTCTATTATGAGCAAGAGGATGGGCTCTCGAGTTAGAAAGCCTTGAGTTCAAGTCCCACCTCTGCTACCTTCCAGCTGTGCAGCCTGGGGCACGGTTCTTTGCTTCTCTTTGGTTGCTCCCTGAGCAGCAAAAATGAGTTTGATAAGCTGGGCTTCGTAGGATCGACAAAAGGTACTGCTTGGTGACATGTTCAAAGGAGTGGGATAACATTTTTGAAATTAACTTGTGTGTGTGTGTTTGTGTGTGTGTGTGTGTGTGTGTTTTTTTTTTTTTTTTTTTTCTTTTTGCGGTATGCGGGCCTCTCACTGTTGTGGCCTCTCCCGTTGCGGAGCACAGGCTCCGGACGCGCAGGCCCAGCGGCCATGGCTCACAGGCCCAGCCGCTCCGCGGCATATGGGATCCTCCCAGACCGGGGCACGAACCCGTATCCCCTGCATCGGCAGGCGGACTCTCAACCACTGCGCCACCAGGGAGGCCCTGTGTGTGTGTTTTATCTATTTCTTTTAACCTTTTGGTTCTAGGCTATCCCATCCCCCAGCCCCATCCCCCCACTGCCTCCAGAAAGGGATGTAGTGCAGAAATAGTAAAAAAAAAATGGGGTTTTCAAAAGAATAAGGATATGAGGAAACGGCCAGGCGCTGGTGAGACGACGGGTCTGGGATTGGAAGGAAAGAAGAAGCTTCTCTGCTTCCCTGTCAGCTGGATCCTTCCTCCCCGGTCTCCCCGGGAGAGCCCTGTGGACCGGCAAGGCCTCAGGAGAGGCTGGTCCTGAAATCAGACTGCCCGAGCGTGGTGCCCAGTGCCCCAGCCTCCCTCTGTGACCTCAGGCAGGATACTCAGCCTATCTGTGCCTCAACGCCCTCATCTGTAAAGTGGGGCAAACAACACTAACCTCCTAAGGATGAAATGAGTTAATACACTCGAAAGTGCCCAGAACAGTACCTGGCACAAAGCAAGCTGTCTCTGTGATGAATACCCTCAGCCTGGCAGCAGCGCTCCCTCACCTCTCTGACTGCTTCCAGGTCTCCACGCCGGTCTCCTCTCCCCTCAGATGTCCGTTTCCTCTGCACTCTGTCCATGAGCTGGGGCCACTGTGCCACCCCCTCGATTCGCAGGTGTGTATTTCCAACCCCTGGTTCATCTCAAGGCCCCAAACTGCCTGGCCGCTTCCGGGATGTTGAGGTGCTCACTCAACCAGTCCTGCTTCCTGCCCTCTTGGTAACGGTATTATCACCTGCCAGCTCATCCAGCCATCTTTCTCCGTGGCCTGTGGCATTGATCCTACTGATTCTTCCAGAAAGCTCTCAGACCAGTCCCAAAGCAACGGTCCAGTCAGGTGGTAGTATTAATGTGGTGGGCAGAATGGTCTCCCAAAGATGCCCATGCCCTGATCCCCAGAACCTGGGAATATGCTCCATGACATGGCCAAAGGGACTGTGATGATGTCAAGGTAACTAATCAGTGCTCTTAAAAGAGGGAGACTAAGGACTTCCCTGGTGTTGCAGTGGTTAAGAATCCGCCTCCCAATGCAAGAGACACGGGTTCGAGCCCTGGTCCGGGAAGATCCCACATGCCATGGAGCAACGAAGCCCGTGTGCCACAACTACCGAACCTGCGCTCCAGAGCCCACGAGCCACAACTACTGAGCCCACGTGCCACAACTACTGAATCCGCGTGCCTAGAGCCCGTGCTCCACAACAAGAGAAGCCACTGCAGTGAGAAGCCCGTGCACCGCAACAAAGAGTAACCCTCGCTCACTGCAACTAGAGAAAGCCTGTGCTCAGCAACGGAGACCAAACCCAGCCAAAAACTTTTTAAAAATTTTTTAAAAAGTGGGAGACTATCCTGGGTTATCCAGGTGGGACTAATTGAACTCCACCAGTCCTTATAAGCAGAGAACTTACTCTGGCTGTATTGGAGAGATAAGTGGTGTTTCTTGCTGGGCCCCCACTTAACAGCCCCAATGCTCCTCTTCCTGGGAAAGCACCAGGTCAACGTTTCCTCTTTACCCAAATCCCCCCCTAGATGGCACCACCTCAGTCTGTTGCATGAATGAGGATCACGAGAACATTGATCTCACATTTCACTGACAACCCCCATTCTCCATTCCACAGGGTGGAATTTCCCTAGCTTAGTCAATTATCTTGTTATCTCAGTTAACTGAGAATTTCCAATTTAGATATTAGATGTTCCCAAAGCTAAATTTACACTCAAAAAGTGAAGCTTTTGTTTTTAGAAGCTTGAGTCAGCTCAGTCTGAAACTCCGCCCCACCTCCCCCGTCTAGCTGTGTGATTTGGGCCAGTTCCTTAACCTTTCTGAGTCCCATGTCCATGTCATCAAATGAGGATAATAACGATAATAGTAGTTCTCACCCGCACAGGATTTGTTTTGTGGATATAATTCTATAAATATATATACAGAACATACATAGATGATGTATAAAGCCATGTGAGATGCAGTAAGTAGTCCATAAATGTATGCTGTAGCTGTTTGTATTATGTATGCTATTCAAAAGATTATGGGGGCTTCCCTGGTGGCGCAGTGGTTGAGAGTCCGCCTGCCGATGCAGGGGACGCGGGTTCGTGCCCCTGTCCGGGAGGATCCCACATGCCGCGGAGTGGCTGGGCCCGTGAGCCATGGCCGCTGGGCCTGCGCTTCCAGAGCCTGTGCTCCGCAACGGGAGAGGCCACAACAGTGAGAGGCCCGCGTAATGCAAAAAAAAAAAAAAAAAAAAAAGATTATGATCTTTCTTTCATCTCACATCCATCAGAATGGCTACTATAAAAAAAAAAAAAGGGAAATAACAAGTGTTGGTGAGGACGCAGGGAAAGTGGAACCCTTGTGCCCTGTTGTGAGAATGTAACTTGGTGCCGCCACTATAGAAAACAGCATGGCAGTTCCTCAAACAATTAAAAATAAACTTATCATATGATCCAGCAAGTCTACTTTTGGGTATATATCCCAAAGAACTGAAAGCAGGGCCTTGAAGAGATATTTATACACCCATGTTCATAGCATTGTTTGCAACAGCCAAAAGGTGGAAACAACCCAAGTGTCCATCAGTAGATGAATGAATAAACAAAATGTGGTGAATCCACACAATGGAATATTATTCAGCCTTAAAAAAGGAAGGAAATTCGGACACATGCTACAGCATGGATGAACATAGACATTATACTCAGTGAAAGAAGCCAGTCATGAAAAGACAAATACTGTTATGATTCTACTTATATGAGATACCCAGAGTAGCCAAGGTCATAGAGACAGAAAGCAGAACGGTGGTTGCTGGGGGCTGGGATGGGGGGACAAGGGGAGTTGTTGTTTCATGGGTGCAGTTTCAGTTCTGCAAGATTCAAAGAGTTCTGGAGATGGATGGGGGTGATGGCTGCACAACACTGTGAATATATTTAATGCCACTGAACTGCACACTTAATAAAAGTGGTTAAGATGGTAAATTTTATGTTATGCATATCTTACCACAATAAAAAAAAATGAGAAAAATGAGATCACGATCTAGCCCTTTCCTCTGAACTTTTTCCTCTTGGAAGCCCTCCATCTGCTGGTGAGAAACTAGTCCCATCAATTGCTGTGCTGGGTACTGACCAATGAAATCAGCCGCCAGTTCCCAAACAGGGGACAAAACATTCCCTGAGGACTGGTGAGACCTAACAGGTGAACCCCCAGAGCAAGGAGCACTTGTGGAGAAGCCAGGGGTGAGGTGGGGGTGAGGGGGGAGGATGGGAGCACGACCCAGGCAGGAGGACAAGTGCGATGCAGATGGGGAGCCAGCAAGTGCACCCTCCCAGGCCTGTTTCAGTCCGTGGATTTCCCCACAGAGAGTCCACCTGTCACCTTATGTCTCAAAATGCAGGTGTTCGCTTAGAATAACAGAAATGTGAATTAAAATGACACAGGTACCATACTTCACCTCGTAGATCAGTGAAGATCCAATGGGGGGTCAGCACCCTAGGCTGGGGAGGGAGTGGGAGACGGGTGTCCACTGCTGGCAGGACACCACATCCGGAAACCTCTGGTGGACAATTTGGCCATGCCCATCAGAGTTACAGCTGTATGTGTCCTTTGACAGAGCAGACATACCTGCACGTCCGTGAAATGATGCAAATAATAGGAGAATCCCAGCAGCCTTGTTTAATAATAATAAACAAGATTATGGTGTAGGCTCTGGTTCTTTCCTGAGAGGCAGCCCAGAACTGGCAGGGGCCAGGAAAAGGGACGAGAGTCATCCGGCTGGATGGGATCTGGTGTGTGTGTATGAGATCAGTCTGGCTTCACGACCCTCAGATCCCACGCTAGAAGGGCTGACACAGGCTGGAGAGATGGCTCCACCCATGAGAAAGGAGATGGCTGGCAGGACACTGATCACCGAGGGTGAGGGGTGGACACCAGCATTTCATCCCCCTGTCATGTCTGTTCTTTCTTTTTCTCTTCCATCTCCACCCTCGTAGCTGCAGCCCTGCACTGACTTGGGCTGTCCTAGAGCTCAGTCTTCTAGGGATCCTGGGACTTCCCCAGGGTGGGACTGGGGGAGTCCCTGGGGAGGGGTAGGGTCAGTCAGCCCTTCATTGTTTACCCTTCGCTTCTCTTTTCCTCAAAACAAAGTTTATTGAAAGAATACACACACACACACATACACACACACACACACACAAGCAGGAGCTCTGCTGATCAAGAAGGGAGAGGGAGGGAGCACTGATGGTGGGGTTCTCAAAGTGTGGTCCTGGAGCCAACTCCAGGGGACTCCATTCCCCCCACCTGAACCTGGGGAGCATATAATGTGAAGATTCCTGGGCCTTACCCCAAACCCACTGGGTCAGAATGCCTAGGAGTTCATGTTGAACAACCACTCTTAAACATACGGAAAATCCAACAACCACTGGCTTTGGTGTTTCTTCATTCTGGAAGAACTGAGTCCCTTTCTCAGCAGAGTTTAAATAACAGCCACATCCAACTCTAAAGATTACAGTTTACAAGGCACATCAAATCATATAAATTATAACTTGCAAGGTTTAGCTGTGAAATGAGCAAGGCTGAGGCTTTTGAGCCATGTAAAATGGGAGAGGGGAGATTGTGAATAGAGCTCCTGATGGCTCGCCTGCACACAGCAGCTGGGATGTTCACTGGCAGGTCTCCCCCTTGTTTACAATCCTTCAAGCCTTCTTCCCACTGCTTTTCAGATAAAGATCAAAACCCTTATGGTGACATGAAGGAGGCCGACTTGTCCCTTAGACCTCCTCCTTCCCACTCTGACTTCTGGACGCCCTGGTTTTCTCTCAGTCCCTTGGATTCACAATATGCTCTTCCACCCCAGGGCCCTTGCACATGCCATTCCCTTCTCCTTTTGTCTAGTTAAGTCCTCCTTGTCTTCCATATTCCTTTCCTTTACAGCCCCAATGTTGGAATGGAATTAGTCACACCTTTGTGGGATCATTTGACTTATTTCTCTCTCTCCTGGCAGCTTCCTGATGGCAGGGACCATGTCCAGTTCTGCCATCACTGTACCCCTAGACTAGGCTCGGTGCTGAGGCTCTGGGTAAATACTGTGCAATGAATGAGTGATAGCAACAGTTATCACTGTTGACTATAAACAGTTCTCACTAGCCTGGCTATAAACAGGCTTCCTATAGCCTTAGGGAACCAAACTCCTTACAGGATATAGAAAAAAGTCTGGAGGGTAAAACCCTGCAAATATCAATATTGATTTTTCCCTGAGCCAAATGATTACAAGTGACTTTTATTTTCTTCCTTATATTTTCCTTTCTCCCAATTTTTAAAAACAAGAAGCATGTAACTACCTTCCATTATCGGAAAGAGTAAATGATGTCGAAATACTAGGATACCAATAGTCAAAACAATGTCAGCCTTGCTGATGAGTAGAAATCTTTAGAAGCATGACTGCCTATTCTTTAGGATTGATCCAGGCAAATAAAACAATCTTTTTTATTTGTTAGATGTAACCTCTGGGTAAATGCAATGATGACTTTTTAGTAATATAAATCCCTGAATTTTTTTTTTTTTTTTTTTTTTTTTGCGGTACGCGGGCCTCTCACTGTTGTGGCCTCTCCCGTTGCAGAGCTCAGGCTCCGGACACGCTGGCTCAGCGGCCATGGCTCATGGGCCCAGCCGCTCCGCGGCATGTGGGATATTCCCGGACCGGGCACGAACCCGTGTCCCTTGCATCGGCAGGTGGACTCTCAACCACTTCGCCACCAGGGAAGCCTAGTGACGTATTTCTTAAGCTAAGTCCGAGGAGCAGTAAGCAGTCAATTATTTATATACAATGAATGCAACTCAATTTCTGTCTAGTTAATAACTGTCCTCATTAGTTCCCTTTTCCAAATGGCTTATTAATGTCAGTGGATCCTCATCTCAACCCTGTGCACCTCTGAGGATTCTTCTCAATCTCTGTTTTATGAGACCATAATAATGATCATTGTGACATTCACTGACCACCACATGCCAGGCTCTTTATATGCATTTCTCACTTAATCCTCAGAATAACCCTGTGAGGTAAGAGGTTTACAGACAGGGAAAAGGAACTCAGAGTGATTAAGTAATTTGGTTGAAGTCACTCAGCCACAAAGTAGCCTAATGAGATTCAAACCCAGCTCTGTCTATCTCCAAAGCCTGTGCTTTTAAAAATTACTACAGTTTTCTAATATCATAGGCCGGTTCAAAACAGAGATCTTTGTCTCTACTTTAGCCAGACAGGAAATAAAGTACCCCAAATCTATGCCTTGTTAGGATAAAGAAGAAACTACAGTTCTTCTTCTTCTTCTTTTTCCTCCCACTTTGCACACTGCACAGATGTTCTGTGTCCTTGAAGGGAGACCATATCATGGAGGAGAATCTCACGGGGACGTTCATGGAGTTATCTTTAAATCTGTTGCGTTTACAATAAACATTCTCAGAAAACTAGGAATAAAGGGGGAAATTTCTCACTTGGTAAGAACATGTATAAAACCCTACAGCTAACCTCCTACTTAACGGTGAAAGAGTAACTGCTTTCCCCTAAGGTCAGGAACAAGCGAATATAAGGATTTATAAACTGCTTTTGTTCAGCAGAGTCCTGGAAGTCTTAACCAGGGAAATAAAGGAAGGAAAAGAAGATTCAAGGCATTCACATCTCCTTTTCTGAAAGGAGAAATAAAATTGTTCTTATTTGCAGATGACATGATTGTTTATGTATAAAATCCCAAGAAATCTACAAAAGCCCTTATATAAGAAAGTGCAGTTAAGGTTGCAAGATACCAAGAAGCATACAAAAATCAACTGTATTTCTATATACTGTCAATGAACATGTGGACACCAAAATTAAAAATATAATACCATTTACAATCACTCAAAAAAAAAAAAAAGAGAGATATACTTAAGTGTAAATCTAACAAAACATGTTCAGGACTCGTATGCTGAAAACTACAAAACACTCATGAGAGACACTGAATAAATGGAGAAATATACCATGATCATGAATTGGAAGACAATGTACGAGTATATCAATTATTCTCACATTGTTATATAGGATTAAACACAATTCCAATCAAAATTACAGCATGATATTTTGTATATACAGACAGGCTTACACTAAAATGTAAATGGAAAGGCAAAGGAACTAGAATAGGTTAAAAAATTTTTTTTAAGAAAAGTGAGAGGAATCACTCTACCTGATTTAAGACTTACATAGCGACAGTAATCAAGGCTATCTCATAATGGTAGATCCATTATGACAAATAGATCCATGAAACATAATAGGGAACTAAGAAGTAGCCCCCATAGAAAGTATGGCCAGATTATTTTTGACAAACTTGCAAAAGCAATTCAATGGAGAAAGGATAGTCTTTTCAACAAATGGTTCTGGAACAACTAAATATCCACATGCAAGAAAAATGAACTTTGACCTAAATCTCACATCATAAACGACAGTGAACCCAAAATGGTTCATAGATTTAAACATAAAACTATAAAACACTTAGAAGAAAACATAAGAGAAAATCCTCAGGGTCAGGGACCTTGTGGCATGTTCTTAGACATGACACTAAAAGCATGATCTATAAAAGAAAAAATAACTACCTGGACTTCATCAAAAGTTAAAGCTTTTGCTCTGTGAAATACTCTGCTAAGAGAATGAGAAGACAAGCTACGGATGGGAGAAAATATTTGCAAACCATCTATCTGACAAGGGACTCATATCTAAAATACATAAAGAATTCTCAAAACTCAATGGTAAAAAAATTAACAATTCGATTAGAGACACTTAAAAGATATGAAGAGATATTTCACTGAAGAGGATATGCAGAAGGCAAACACGTACATGAAAAGACATTTAACATCACTATCGATTTGGGAAATGCAAGTTAAGACTATGATGAGATACCACTACACACTTACTAAAACAGCTAAAATGAAAAACAGTGTTTATGCTAATTGCTGGTGAGGATGTGTCTCATACATTGCTGGTGGAAATGAAAAATGGTACAGCCATGCTGGATAAGCCTGGCAGTTTCTTTACGAACCGAATATACATAAACACATATGTTAATCCATGCAATCATACTCCTGAGCATTTATCACAGAGAAATAAAAACTTATGCTCACACAAAAACCTGTATACAAATGTTTATGGTACATTTATTTGTAATAGCCCCAAATGGAAACAAAATGTCCTTCAAAAAGTGAATGGTTAAACATAGGTGATACGTCCATACCGTGGACTATTACTCAGCAATAAAAGAACAAGCTAATAACCTAAATGGATGTCAAGGGCATTACAATGACTAAAAAAAAAAAAAAAAAAATCAATCGCAAAGGTCATAGATAAATGATGAAAATTATAGAGACGGAGAACAGATTAGTGGTTTTCGGAGCGTGGGGACGACGGTGGGAGGAGGAATTGTGACTATAAAAGGAGCATCACAAAGGACATCTCTGATGATGGAATACTCCTATATCCTGATGGCCACACCCAAATCCACACGTGGTAAAATGGCACAGGACTCCACACATGCTTCGTGCCATTCTCTCTACCATTTGTGCATCTATAATTATTTCAAAATAAAGTTTAAAAAAATCTGTTGAGTGAAGTCTGAGAGTGGTCTGCCTTTCACAGTCCTAAAGGGATTCCATTGCATTTCTCTTTCTGCTTCAATATTTTAATCCCTTTCAAAATGTTAAAAGGCTCAAAGCCACTGTTTTTATAATTCCTTACTTACAATTTCTTCCAACTTCCTTGGCTGTCAATGAGCTGGGACTGTGGACCAAGCCACAGCTAATTCAGAGAATGGAATGAAATGAAGTGAGAGAGCACTGAGGCCATGCCCAGGGCTTACCCTGATTTACTACTTGGAGGTACGGGGGTGGGGGAGGGCTCTGAGGGGCCCATAGTCTCCAGAAGCTCTGGAAAGGGCGAGAGGCCATTGCTCAAGCTGGGCACTTCAGGTGGCCGTGGCTGCCAGACGCGGAGCAGGTGAAGGTCAAGCATCAGCTCTAAGCCCACCTTCCAAACCACGCCATCAGGGTGGGACACTGCAGACATAGTCAGCAAAGGACACAGGGCCCATCGCACTTTGCACTGTGCTCATTCTTACCACATGTGCCAGGGAGACCCAGCACATGTGGGGAATGGTTATTGGTGGCACACCGAGGAAGGCTGGGACTGTTAGCCAGAGGCTGTGCTTTACAAGAGACTGGAGTCCACAGAACAGTAAGGACTTTTGGTGGTGTGAGGGGTAGGGAGGGTCGGGGACTGGCTAGGAAGAGGTCTTACCTCTAAAACAAGGTCTGAATTTTCATGCCTTCCAATCGTAGTGCTTTTATTCAGGACAAAATAGCCTTCTGCACTCTTTAGATAGGCTTTCATATTCTCTGCTTTCCCTATAAAAGGTTTTCAGAAAATAATTTTGTTAGAAAAATACAGTCCTCTAATTATTCAATGTCATATTTAGAATGAATGGAATACACCATAATGTCCACAGGAGAAGTCAGCAGAGGTAGGAGTGGATAGCTGGATTTAACAATGATCACAATGATAATTCTGCACATTTTTAAGACTGTCCTTTTAACAGTGATAGCCGGCATAGATGAGCTTGCTTCTGATCACAAGAGGACATCCTTTATGTAACTCAGAGCACAAACAAGCAATAGCAAAAAAAAAAAAAACCCAAACAAATCTGAATTCCACTGATAACTGCTCTCCACCTCCCATTAAGCTTAGTTTGGGGTTAGTTATCTGACAGAATCAAATACTCAGTGTTACTAACCCACCACTTACTAGCTCTGTGACTCTGGGTGAGTTCCTTATTCTCTCTCTATGCCTCTGTTTCCTCATCTGTAAAATGGGGCTAATATCCCCATACAGATATCTCTGTATCCCAAAGAGTTTTGTGAGGATTAAATGTGAAGTATCTAGAATGGTGATTGCTACACTAAACACCCATTTGTCCTACTGTGATTGTGACTGTTATTAATCTTGGGCTTCTGAACTTTGACTCAAGAAACCCCAACATCTACAGAGCTTCTTAAAGTGTGGAAGAGTCAGTCATCGAGGAAATGGGCACTAGAAGATACTTTCTTTTTAAGTCACCGCATTCCTTCATATATTTAGGTTGAAAAAAAAAATGATTTCCAAAGACAAAATATCAAGATTATAGCTTGGCTGTACGGTCAAGACTCTGTACGTATCTTTTGCTGGCATTTTATTATGAAAATGTCAAACACACAGAAAAGTTGAAAAAAGTGGATGGTGAACTTCTATAGAACCACCACCCAGATTCTACAATCAACATTTTGTTCTATTTGCTTTATCACATATCTACCCATCTATACATTTTATATTTTAATGCATTTCAAAGTAAATCCTATACATGTTTTTAAATTTTATTTATTTATTTTTCGCTGTGTTGGGTCTTCGTTTCTGTGCGAGGGCTTTCTCTAGTTGTGGCAAGTGGGGGCCACTCTTCATCGCAGTGCACGGGCCTCTCACTATCACGGCGTCTCATGTTGTGGAGCACAGGCTCCAGATACGCAGGCTCAGTAGTTGTGGCTCACGGGCCTAGTTGCTTCGCGGCATATGGGATCTTCCCAGACCAGGGCTCGAACCCATGTCCCCTGTATTAGAAGGCAGATTCTCAACCACTGCGCCACCAGGGAAGCCCTATACATGTTTTTTATTTTTTTTATATTTATTTATTTATTATTATTATTATTTTTTAGCGGTACGCGGGCCTCTCACTGTTGTGGCCTCTCCCGTTGCGGAGCACAGGCTCCGGACGCACAGGCTCAGAGGCCATGGCTTACGGGCCCAGCCGCTCCGCGGCATGTGGGATCCTCCCAGACCGGGGCACGAACCTGTGTCCCCTGCATCGGCAGGCGGACTCTCAACCACTGTGCCACCAGGGAAGCCCATATATACATGTGTTTTAAAACATAAAAATTTCAGTGACTTCAGCTGGTTCCAAGATGTTGATGATAATTCACATGATATTTGAATTCTGATCCATCTCAGTGCCATGTCAAACATAGTCTCTTTTCTTTTTTTTCCTTTTTTTTTTTTTTGGCTCTGTTGGGTCTTCGTTGCTGCATGCGGGCTTTCTCTAGTTGCGGCGAGCGGAGGCTACTCTTCCTCACGGTGCGCAGGCTTCTCACTGCGGTGGCTTCTCCTGTTGTGGAGCACGGGCTCTAGGTGTGCAGGCTTCAGTAGTTGGAGCACGTGGGCTCAGTAGTTGCGGCACACGGGCCCTAGTTGTGGCTCGCGGGCTCTAGAGTGCAGGCTCAGTTGTGGTGCACTGGCTTAGTTGCTCCGAGGCATGTGGGATCTTCCTGGACCAGGGCTCGAACCCGTGTCCCCTGCATTGGCAGGCAGATTCTTAACCGCTGAGCCACCAAGAAAGTCCCCAAAGTCTCTTTTCAACTGAAAGGTCACTGAAGTGTGAAGTTGTTAGACTGTGGATAAAAACAAAAATCATCTAGGTCTGACCGTAGAGGGTCTCCGGTCTGGCTCTGCTTTCCATCAACATCTCCATCATCATTCCATCACTGAATCCCTACTAAGTGCCAGGCACTGGGCTATCCTTTTACACACATGGCCTCTTTTCATCCTCAGAACCACCCTGTGAGGCAGGTGTCAGTATTGTCCCGCTTTACAAATGAGGAAACTGAGACTCAGAGAAGTTAAGGTCACACAATAGTAAGTGTGTGACAACTCTGAGCCTTTGCATGTAAACAGTGTACAAACCTCCATTGCTGCTGGTGGGGCAGAGTAGGGGTGGGGGAATTGCACTGTCTGCTGACACTTGGCACATGTAGTAAAAGAAAGTCCTTGAAACCAGCATTCTATCCTCTGAAAGGAAGACGAGACCCTACCTGGGGGTAAGAGAAATAAAAATAAGCAGGATAGTTTATATTTGTAAACTTTGAGGCCTGTGGATGTCCCACAAATATTGATGCTTTCAGATAATGAGAAATACATTTGATTAAGTTCGCTGTCATGTATACAGGGGAAAAGACATTTCCTCTTCCCAAAGAACCATGCTCTGCTGCCTTCAGTTATTAATCTTCAATTGCAGAGGACCATGTTAGCACGCAACACATTCAAGTCTAATTAAGCTAAAATGGAAACTTCCAAGAAATGTCTCTTCTGCAGGAAAACCACAGGAAACGCCACTAATCGAAAACTTAAACTTGGATCATGTGCATATTTGTTTTTTAGCTCTCACCCCAGACGTCCCCAAGGCTGGGGTCTTCTCTCTGCTCAGACGTCCCCCCTTGGGGCAACCACCTGACTGACCACTCTGGCTAAAGGCACCCTCAGTCATGTTATTCCCCTGCTAGTTTTCCCCTGCTGTGTTTCCTTCCTTGTACTTATCATTCTCTGACATGTTCTTGTTCCTTTCTTTAGTTATGCTTGCTGTTGGTTTCTCTTTCACTAACATATATGTTCCTGGAAAACCAGGACTGTGTTCATTTTGTTCAGAAGCGATTCTTCATGGGTATGTTGTGTTTGTACCCATCTTCAGAGCAAAGGCATTGAAAGATTTTGTCCTGCACTCACTTTCCGAGGATGCTTGTATGGCAAACAGCCTGGGAGGATAGAGGTAATGTTTCTAATAAAGATAACGGCTCCTTCTGGGGCAAAAGTTGGGCAGGTTTGCTAGCAGCCCCTTTCAAAGATTGCAGTTTCCTGAGTTTGGAGTTCCTTACCTGGGACACAGACCCACTGTGCGCACAGCATCCACACTGGCTGCTCTGTACCAGCCCGAGGGACTTTCAGGGCAACAGGAACCAATGTGCATATGCAGCTCTGCTGCCTGTTATGTCGGCTGTGCTGTGAGTAATCAAGTTCTTTGTTTCTGGCCCAGGAGTCTCTTGTCTTCTGCCAGGAACTATAAGCTGGGCAGGCTAACTTACTAACTTTCAAACAGGGTCAAATGTCAGACCCTTTGCAGTTCCTGCCAGCTCTGTGCATTACCCCTTCTCCAGGGCAGGGGGCGGCGGGGGGGCAGAACCTGACATATAGTAGGTGCTTGGGAAACACTTGCTGAGTGAATGAAAATACAAAGGACACCTCAAAGCAAGTCAGTACAGCCAGCTGGCTAGGAAGCTTTGATAGTAACTACCTTTCATTTTTCCTGTCAATATCTAGCTTAGATGACTCCTTGGAAAACCTAAATTCTATCTCTTTAGCTTTTGGATTGGACAATATTTCTCCACCTTCATTTTGCCCTGTGCATCACTTCCTTGCATGAAAACACTGTCAAAGTAATTTGAATGTGTGGAGCTCTGTGAATTCGTTCTTACTCAGTGCCATGGAGCACCATCCACAGGAAAGAGCAAAAGGGCTTCAGTCATCTGCATTCCCCCGACCACTTTGGATGGCTCAGAATTGGGCTATAGGAACAAACTTTCTTTTGAGGTTTACAGTGGCCTCAAAGTTCCTTAAAGAAGGGGAGTTCAGGTAAGGGGCGGGTGTGTGTGTGTGTGTGTGTCTCTGACCATTGGGTGGGTGTTGTCCATAAATCAGAGGAAACAGGGGTTCCTCTCTTAATCCCAGCTATACCCACAGGACATCCAAGAGCTGGTGCCCAGGAGAGGCTTAAAGCTCCGTGCCGCCTCCCTTGGGGGGCGAGGTAGGGGCTGCACTTAGGAAGGAATGGCTGGTGTTGGGGCACCTTTTCTGGGGTGCTCCTGGCGACCCGAGCCTGGATCAGAGAGTTCAGACTCGGCTGGCGCCGGGTCCCCTGCCTACCCCAACGCCCTTGACCTCGCAGGGCTGGCCTCCTCCGGCCCAGATTTCCGCCCGCCGCCTCCTCGCGCGCCGCTCTCACCTGGCCAGAGGAAGAAGCCCACGCCTCGTCCTCCGCCGAGAGCCCTGACCTCCGCTCTGCCGCCCTCCCGCGGAGTCTCTGGGCGAAGGCCCGCAGCCCGCGCGCCCGCCCGGCCTTTTTACAAACGTCGCCACGGCAACGCCATTCTGACGGCCGAGCTGGGGAGGGGCGTGGCGTGCGCGGCGCCCAAGGATGAGGGGGAGGTGCGCTGGGAGCACCCGGCCAATTACAGCCCGCTGCAGCGCTGCGAGCCCTCCCCGACCTGCCCGCTAGAGGATGGAGAAACAGGCTCAGTGTTCACAGAAGTAGCTCCAAGTCTTACAGCGGGGAAGCAGCAGACTCAAGAATCCTTCCTACTGACCTTAGCTCTAGGTTCGGTGCGTTGAGGAGGGGGTGGTCAGGCGTGGGAGGGTAATGGAGCTGAGCCACGAGAAGCTTGGAGGTTAGTACCCCCCGTCCCACCCGAAACTCTAGTTCTCTCTGTTGTGGAGGAGAAAACAGAGTAAGCTGGGGGGGACCATCACTTCTAGGGGTGGGGGTGGAGATGGAAGATGGGTGGGGTGGAAGGAACACTTCTGAAAGAATGGAAGATTCTCCCACGTGCTAGGAAAAGGGTATTTACAAGCCCACAGCCTTACTGTTCCTGTCCTTCCCTGTCAAAACTCGCGTTTATTCATTCATGTGTTCTTTACTTCTACAAACATCACCTGAGTCCCTACAAGGTCAGACGGTGGCCCCAGTGTTGACCTGGATCAGATCCTTAAGAAACCCCCCCGCACTCCCCATGGGCACGGGGCTGGGGGGATGGAGCGTGTGGAGAAGACATGCAAATGCCAACTATCTCCCCTCACCCCATGTCACCTTTTTCAAATCAGCCCCTTCTGTCTGGGAGCAGAACAGCCCTGCTGACTAGCTACAGAATGCCTCATTTCCCTGGCAGGAAATGACGGACAAGGTGCCCCAAGACAAACTCAAAATATTCATCTGAGAAAGATGAAAGATGGCAGACTCCACTCTAGTCAATTAGAAGACGATATAAGAGAGAAAAATCATGGAAATAGATATGGGATGGAATATATGGTAAAGATGCTCCCACATGCTTAGAGGCTCTTAGAAATGCACATTCCCTGGCACAGACCTCAGAGATTCTGATTAGGCAGCTCTGGAGCATGGTCCAGGAATGAATTTGTTGCATTCTTGCAAATTCCTTGTGCATTTGTTAAAAGCTTGGCAAAACCTCAGGACTTTTTCAACCCTGCAGTTGAATCGCAGAGCCCCCCCAGCACTTGTCCCTAGAAATCTCTTCCAGGCCCTCAGTCAGCCTGGAAGGTTCTGCCTGGGTTAGTTCCATTCGACCAGAAAGACCTTAGGAATGTATGAGGAGTGACCACAGAGGCCGGGGCCCTGAGTGGTAACTTCAGAGGAACAGAGAGGGTCAGGCTCAACTCTCCAGGCACATTTCTGCCTCAGGGCCTTTGCAGTTACTGTTTCTTCTCCCTACCAGGCACTTCCCCCAGGGATCTCCTTCAGCTCCTTCAGATTTTTACTCAAATATCACCCTATTTAAAAGGGTCTTGGAATTCCCTGGCGGTCCAGTGTTTAGGACTCGGTGCTTTCACTGCCCGGTTCGATCCCTGGTCGATCCTGCAAGCCCCATGATGCCACCCAAAAAAACAAAACAAAACAAAAGACACCCCCCAAAAAACATGAATAACAAAACAAACACCTCACTCTATTGCTCTTCCCTTCATCTTACCACTCCTCTAACATGCTATTTATTTAGTTTCCTTCTCTTATTTGTTGTCAGTCTCCCCACTCCCAACTCCCCCCTGCCCCCCAACTTAACCTCCATGAGGGCAGGGATTTTTTTTCTCTTTTGTTCACTGCTGTATCACCAGTACCTAGAACAGTGCCTGAATGAACGAATGAGTGAATGAACAGGGGCAGCCCTTGCCACCCGCCCACAGCCTTGCCTCCTACTCTTGAGCTGCTGAGCTGAACTGTCCTTACCCCAGGACCTAGGCTTCTGTAGCCTTGGCCCTCGCCAGCCCCACCCCCATCTCCATGCTTGTCTTCAATGTCATCAACATGAGCACAGAACGCAACCCTGCTCATTGCCAGCCAGACCCTACGGAGCCCATCCAGGCCAGCCTGGAGCCGGAGCCGCCCTTGGCCCCCTGATAGGCTTGGGAGAGCATATGTTGCCATTAGTCCATCTCTCGATGAGGAAATACTAAACGGAGAACAAAGCTGACATTCAGGCTCACTGGAGCAGAAATTGCCAAATCTTGATTGGATCCTGCCGCTCCCCACAGGATGCCACAGTCATCTCAAAGGGTGTGTGAAAGTCTAAAAACCCAGTTCCATGTCATCCACTTAAATTTCAAAAACAGAAACTAAAATACCCCAATAACTCATGGCTTTATCATAGCATGTCCTGGGCTGAGTGAGAGTTGTACTTTGCGATGATGGGGTGTTCAAAATACTGCACCTGGGGAATTCCCTGGCGGTCCACTGGTTAGGACTTGGTGCTTTCACTGCCATGGCCCGGGTTCAATCCCTGGTGGGGAAATTAAGATCCCGCAAGCCACAAGGCATGGCCAAAAAAAAAAAGAGATTTCTAGTTTATATGGGCTCCTTGGTGATGCCTGTAATCAATCAATCTTATTGAGCTCTGGGTGGCTACCAAGGCTGTACTGTATCTCCATCAACATCAGGATGCTGGTGTCTGAAAGGCCTGGGTCCAGGTCCCAGCTTTGTCATTCCCAGCTGTCCTCATAATACTGGAGCGAGTAATGTTAACTCTGGGCTTTCCACCCTCAGGGCACTATCACAGTCTTTCCTGTGGATCATCTCATTTAATCCTCAGCATAACCTGGGGCAGTAGGTGTGTGTGAAACACCTGGAACAGGGAGCTCTGCACAGAAGCACTCAAAAATGTCGTGATGGGTATTATTTCTATCACATCACTCCCACTTGAACAGGAAAATAAGGCTCAAGAGACATGGAGGTATGTGACCAAGGTGACACAGCCAGAAAAGGATTTCAATCTAGATGACTGTGATGGGACGGTATTTTCCCCGGGGACCACAGGTGACAGGTGTCACAGCCACGAGACACCCATGCTCACCACCTGCTTTCCCTCAGCCCTGAACAATCTGGGCTTCTGGCTGTCCTGAAGTTTTGGCAGTGCCTGCAGCAAGAGAGGGAGGGAGCTGAGGCCAGGAGGGGGTAGCTGGGGCTTGCCAGGGACCTCTCCTGCCACCCACTGGGCTTCTTTCCTGCAGGACCTCTGCCCCATAAAATCTCATTGGGCCACAGTTACCTTCCCTGGGCTGTCCTTGACTGGGAGAGCCCATCCACTGTGCCCCCTCCCCAGATCTGCTTGTTGTCCCCTGCATTCCAACAAGAAATGAATGCTGGCCTCCTGCCTGGAAGAGGTAGGGAGATTGCCCAGCCTTTAAGGGGTAAGAGAGAGCCAGAGAAAGAGCTGGAAAAGGAGAAAGGGAGAGTAAAAGAGAGAAAGAGCGCTCAAAGATAAGGAAGTAGCTAAGCTGTTGAGGAGGTGACAGATGGGAGAGCAAAGGGCCAGTGGAGGCTCCACAGTCCATTCATAACCTGACGCTATGGGCTAAGGAAATGCAGGTTTTTATACACACACACACACACACACACACACACACAGGTTCACAAAAATAAATTCAAACCACAAAATCACAGCTGGTCACTGAGGCCTTCTGCGGCCATGCTCACCCCCTTCCCCTGTCAGAAAATGAGAAGTCACCCAGGTGTTTTCTCAGATAGAGACAAGGCTGGTTGGGATGTTCATCTCTTGCAAATCAGAGCTCTGCCAGGGGGCTTCCCTGGTGGCACAGTGGTTGAGAATCTGCCTGCCAATGCAGGGGACGTGGGTTCGAGCCCTTGTCTGGGAGGATCCCACATGCCGCGGAGCAACTAGGCCCGTGAGCCACAGCTACTGAGCCTGCACGTCTGGAGCTTGTGCTCTGCAACAAGAGAGGCCACGATAGTGAGAGGCCTGTGCACCGCGATGAAGAGTGACCCCCGCTTGCCACACCTGGAGAAAGCCCTCGCACAGAAACGAAGACCCAACACAGCCAAAAATAAATAAATAAATAAAATTTAAAAATTAAAACAAAACCAAAAAACCACTCTCTCTAAAACAAACAAACAAACAAACAAAAAAACAGAAAAAAAGCTTTGCCAGGGAGGTCAGTCTGTATGTTCTGTTTGGAAGCTGCAGATGAAGGGTGCTGATCCCTCCTCTGATCGGCCTGGTTTCGTTTGTTTGTTTGTTTTATTCTGTCTGTACCTC